>NW_020526470.1:0-163440 GCF_003368295.1 Carassius auratus | reverse complement strand
AATTAATTTAATATATATATATATTCACTTATTCTAGAGGTGAAGCTGGATCATGAATAAATCACGCAAACAGAGACACATTTAGGTAGATATGTTGTTTAAGTAGATACATTTAGGTAGATGTTAATTCGATTTCAATTCGCTTCTGTACTCAGTCGGAGATAGCAAACTATCTCCCAGTTTTCCTCCGGCCTCAAAACAGCCGGCCAATCAAGGAACAGAGTGCGGGCTAAGAGCTGTGACGTAGACACTCAGCGCAGAATTTAGGAATTGTAGTTTAGGTTAGGGAAATCGAAAACGACAGCGGACATGGAGACACGGGGATGCTATTCGCTCTGTGTTTGGAGAATATTCCCGGATTTGCCAACTGAAGCCCAAACAAGAAGACGGGTTTGTTTCGACTTTTTGAATGGAGGGTAATGTGGCCCTACTCCCAACAGGTTTTGGGAAGAAAAAAATGATTGATTGTTTACCGGTTACCAATGATTTTAAACTTCAGACAAGGGGCCCACCACGAGAAAGAAAACGCTTGTTAATTATACCCCTTCCAGGACTCTGTCTACGAGGGCAAAGTGAAGTAGCAAAGTTTTGGGTATTACCAGGCTATTATATGTATAAACTTCAACAGGCTTCTTATCAGCAGGTTAAACTACAAAAATTTAAATAATAATGAGCAAAGATAAAAACCTATTGGTTCCGGGTTAACATATAACTGTGGCAAACCCAATGGAGACATGGGTGAAAAACACAATACACTCTAGCTATTTACAGGAGGTCAACTAGTTAATGTGTTTTAAATGTGTGGTTAGTCTGATCTCTCTTAACTCTCTGGCAAGTTTGGTCCTAGAGAGTCCCAGTCCTGCAGAGTTCAGCTCCAAACCTTAAAAAACGCACCTGCCAGTAGCCTTAGAAATCCTGAAGACATTGATCAGTTTATCCAGGTGTGTTTGATTAGAGTTGAAACTAAACTCTGCAGGACAGCACTTGTCTACCCCAGCTCTGACCAAATACTTTCTACACTGACTGTATCTGTCAGCTTTTATTTGTGCTGTAAATAACCCATTTATAGGAAATCCTTACAGTGGTTGTGAAGCATTCCACACTTCCTATTGTAATGTTTCAGACCAAAGGTACAGTAAGTGTAACAGTAAGTTACTTTGGCAAATGAATAACTGAAACCGAAGCTTCTTGAAGAGGAACTGATGGTACTAATACAATATATCCTACTGACTCCCTAACTATAACAGAGATTTGTTTATCCAACAGAATTCAATCAAGCGCTGGTGAAATTTCTAGACGAGGAAACAGTGAAGGAAACATCACAATTACATGTTCCCACAGCTGGGCTTCAACCAACAATAAGTATTTCTGCAGAGATCCCTGTGGAAGCATGATATACTTGTGAAGTCTAAGCAGACATCTAAAGGAGATACACACTGAAGGAGTTTGGCAATGGAAACTTTGCCGTGAACATCATTGATCTACTGGAGTCAGACTCTGGGATTTACTGGTGTGGAGTGGATAGATTTGGTCTAGACACATTTCAGAAAGTCAAACTGAGTAGTATCTAAAGGTAAGAAATGATGAGCAACATTATGCATTTCACTGTACTGCCAGATGATTCGTCTTATATATTCATTCCTAATAGCAGCATGCTGTGTCAAAGTAATGAAGGGTTACAGTCCTACCATGTTGTTTCATATTAAATGGTAAAGTAAAAAGTTTTAAAGACCTATTCTTTAAGCTGACACAGAAATACAGACATGTCTTTGAAATTACTCTTATACTTATAACAGCCAACACTGGAAACAGGGAAGAAGTGACTCATCAAGTGACAATGGAAACACAGACAAGCACGGGAAATGCACTCGACTAAACCAAGACTCTCTGTTTTCATATCTTCAACCACTAAGGACAGCCACACTTTCACTGACATCAACAGGTAGTCAAACCTCTTAGTTCAATGCCTGCATTCGATCTTAAGGGTTTACTGGATGTTGTTAAGTCCTCTTTTTAAAGGTTTTGTCGAAGAATCTGGTCCAGCAGGTGAAAAAACAGGCAAGTTCCTAACCCTTTATACGTATACTGACATGTTATGTAATGCAAATCAATGTTTCTATTACAATGTACAGGTGCTGAACACAAAAACTCGTCCTCGATTGCCCATATATTCCCAGTGTCAGAACATTATATTCCTTACGCTGCCGTTGGTCTGGCTATCATGTGTGCAGTTGGACTGGTCACTGTCTGTCATTGCAGAAAGAGAGTCAAGTCAAGTGAGTAAACATCCCAGTAATCTATTATATACATATATAACTATTTTTAAAAGGCAGTTCTAATAATAATAAAATTTTTATTCTTTGCTTTATTTCAGGTTGTAATCTTGATAGATCCATGTACAATTCCCAACACAGCGAGGAGGTGAGTGGAGCACAGAAACATCATAATATCTGAGCTGCCACAATCACAACCCACATGGAAATAACCTATATAAACATATGTTTTCATATAGGTTTTGATGTAGGTTTTTAATATATGTGACATATATATAAAATTGGCCGTTTTCCTATATTATATATGGAATTGTATACGAATGCAAAACAAAAGCACACCATAATAGAAACTCAAAGAGAAATTAAAGACTTTGACTTACATTTTATTTCCTGACTGGTACTTCTTGCTCTGACTGACGCTATTATGAGGCATATATCCTCATATACAGTAGGTTCTTTTCATGTGGGGTTAACTTCTGCTTATAAGCCACTTCAACAGATTATTAACAATAGAATTATGCTTTATGTCTTTGATTTAGGCTAATGCTGTTTATCAGAACACTCCTGATGACAGACACTACATCACCATGAAGATGTCCAGTGACAAGTCTAATAATGAAAGCCAATCAGACCCAATCTACCAGAACCTACAGTGCAACACAACCCTGGGAGAGGATGTATATGGCAATCTATAAAACATATTAAATACAATATCCTCAAACCCAAACACATTCTACATTACAAGCATGGCACAGGTTTGTCCGGACAATTTCAATCAACAACATTTCTGAACAGTATATAGCAAAAACTCCTTGGAAGAAAAACAAAACCAAATGTACTGGTCAAGGTTCAAAAACACATCACTTGGAAATATGATCACGCCATTATTTGTATAAATAAATATCCCTTTTGCATGTAGAGTTTGCATGCGAAACAGAAATGAAGGGTTGCGATGCTCCTAGGTTGTTTCATTTTAAATTGACAAATGTGTTGGGTTACTGTTCCTTTAATGAACCCCAAGACTATCCTGAGGTTAAGAGAAAGAGATAAGAGTTCCTAATACTGTATGTGAAACTAAAAACAGTATTCATCAATCACACTAACCTGTTCAGATAGTTTTAAGTTCTGTAATGTCAGCCACCGTTTTAAACAGCTGACACCTGATGGAAGACTCTGAAATCACTGAAGTGTTTGTACCTTTTTATTAGCACGTGGGATATAGCAATGCATTCTGTTAAAGTGATTTTTGTCCACAGCTGAGCAGATGTGACGACTCTCACTTGGATTAGCATGGCACACGTGTGTTCATGTTTCTGCAGTGTGCTGGTCTTGATTTAAATACAAGTAAAAAGCCTATGTATTTTACTTTGCGAAATTATGTATGGTGCGACTTGAACGAGAAAGAAATAAACAGCAAATTCTTTAAATGTCTAGATATGGAGAGAGAGAGAGAGAGAGAGAGAGAGAGAGAGAGAGAGAGAGATCACAAATGCCTCATACTACATTCACTTCACTCTGTGCTTGTTTGTTTATTTGGCTTACAAGAGATGTAAATCATCCAAATGTTAACCATGATGGAGCTGCAAATGCTTAATAAGCAAGGCAAAACCCAAAACATGATTACATTTTCTTTTCATGATCTGGATCTACATAGATTAGGCTGGATCATCTAATGCCGCTGTAAATCACAGATACATCCATGTCTTGGCTTGCAGCAGATCTGCAAAAATGACAATACATCAACAAGTGTGAGATCATCACAGAGCATTAAACTTGATGAAGCTAAACAGACTTTTAAAGCTGCTGTGCAAAGACCAGCCTTTCATGCATGTTTTAGTCAACAAAAATGTGAACTCTTGGTTTATTTCTGGTGCTGTTTTCTGTAAGAGACACTTTGCAAATGGCTTATGTTGAGACATACAGTAATAATTCATGTTTTCTCACTTGGCTTCATTAGCTGGATGGTGAAATGTAATGCTGGCATATGCAATCTCCTCCGCTTCAGGTTTCTTTGTGTCTGTATCTCTGTCATCTTGAGCAGAAGCATTTTCAGCGTCTCTGGATTCAGAGGCCTTTCCTGCAGACGTCTGCAACAGAATCACTGTGACAAACTGGAACTTCTGTTGTGATTTTACTGCAATCCATGGAAACACATTCAGCTCTGCACATTTGTAACATCTGAAGTGTGTGATAATTAACATGCTACCTACAGACCCTCATTTAAATTAATGCCAATTCATGATTCCATGTGTTTTACTCATATTTTGAATTATGTATTGCATTTGTATTAAAGTAAAAGGAAACATTTTTATTTAACAGAAAATAAAGGTCATTGACTACCAAGACATCATGTATTTTTCTAAAATTTTTTACAGTGCAGCATCTAAACGACTTACCTTTTTTTGCTCTGTGTCCTTAGAGTCATTATTACTTTTCTTAGTCCTGTTGTTAAATATACAAGGACAAATGCATATGTAAAATATGATAAACAGAGTCGCTTTAAAACTTTAAAATAGTCCCTTTCTATCTTACCAGGGCCGTGCACAGACCTTTTGAGGGGCATGTGCTGAAACTGAAAAAGGGCACCCCCCCCCCCCTTTTTTATATCAAGATTATTTAGTAAGCCTGCATAAAAGGAAGAAATGGTCACATCTTCATGACAAATTCAATAACACAAAATAATAGTCTCAAAAGCTTTAGATTTATTCACGATTAATAACAATCATAATAATAATATTAGATAATTAGATAATATAGATAAACAGGGGTTTTAAGGGCTTCTTTAACCCTAATTAGAACATCAACCTTCTGTAAGCCATGTACCTGGCAAAATTTGACACTGTGGTGGACCAGGGATGTTGGTCTCTTGAAGGTCTCTTATTCACTACACTTTCCCTAAAATAAGCCAGCAATAAAAAAATAAATAAAAAGTGTGAAAACTACAGTTGCAGTGAAAAGCATTTCTGAAGGATCACGTGACACTGAAGAGTACTGATGTAATGATGCTGAAAATTCAGCTTTGATCACAAAAATAAAATCACATTTTAAAATATATTCAAATAGAAAACAGTTATTTAAAATTGTAAAAATATTACACAATATTACTGATTTTGCTGTATTTTGGATCAAATAAATGAACCCTTGGAATGAATCATGAATTACATTCTGCATGATAAAATATAACGATTTCACAGTGCTCTGTAATTTTTTTTTTTGTTACTAACTTACTACATTACTGTAGTAAAACCATGTTTTACAACATTTTATACATGTGAGGACGAGCGGAGAGTATACCATCACGTGATTAGCCTAAATGTTAATAAATTAAGTGTATCAGCAATTATAAATGATAGAAGAAATTTCTTAGAAATATAGTTATGTAGGTGACGAGGATCACTCGTCGCTTTGTGTAAGTTCCAATACGAAAACAGCGCGGGGGCGCACCTGTTATGATTTTCCGATGGTAAAAACAAATTATATGTTGTTGTATTGCTTATCAATATATTGTTTTTGGCCAGCAAATGTGATTTTTTTTTATTTTATTTTTTTTTATTTTTTTTGTCCGTCATTAAAACGGCGACAGCGCCTGCCGCTGCCGGCATCACATTACATTTTCATCTAACGTTACAGGTTACAAACTAGTTTTTGTAGCTATATAGACGGAGCGCTCAGTTTTTCCTGTGGTAAAATGCATTTGGCCAAAATAGCATTTTATAAAAGATGAAATGCAACTGTATGCACAGGCTATTTAAGTGTTGGCTATGACTAGATGGCAAATGCTAGCACTCTCTCTCAGGCGACGTCCCACATGTCTCAGTCAGTGAGTCAGTCAGACATCAAATAAATAAAATATGAGCCTTTATAGATATAGTGTTTAGTAGTACTTATTAAAACAACAAGATATGTATTTACCCTTCGCAAAACTTTGTTCAGCTCAGCTGTTGTCTACTGTGCGGCTGCTGTGGAACTTCAGTTGATTCAATGAAGATAGAGGGGGCGGAGTTATCAGCTTACTGACAGTTTGAGGATCGAATAAGATTTACACAAGCTCGTTTTAAGAACTTTCATTTGCTAAATATTTGTAAAACAGACAGACAGACGTAAAGGATGACCAGTAGCATTGATAAAAAAATTAAAAAAAAACACCACCAAAAAAAAAGGGCACTTCGGAGTGTAAGGGCAAAAAGGGCATGTGCTCTGCACAGGTTGAACCCTACCTGTGCACGTGCCTGATCTTCACTGTTCAGAATTAAAAATTCCTAATAAAGACCATTTTTGAAAGTTTATAAAATTTGAGAATCTGTCATGTTTCTGAATATGCAAAAAAATAATAATATTCTGCTTGCTGACCTTTTGTGCACAATGATGATGATGAGAAACAAGAGCCCACATCCAACTATTATTGCAGAAGTGACACAGACAGCAATGATATACAAGATATCCCAATCACCTAAGAGGCAAGGCAATGACAAGATTGTTTCTTCATATTACAATCTTTAAACATAGGGATGATAGATATAGTAAGGGAGTGGACAGACTTTTAAACAAGATCAGCATGTGAGTTTAAGATGAATACCTTTAACAGAGACTGAAACAGACGCTGATCTCTGAGATCCATGTTGATTCTGAGCCTCACAATAGTAGCGTCCGCTGTGACTGGAGTTAAAGCTGGAGATGATGAAACTCTGTCCAGATCCAACAGCTGAGCTTTGATTCTCCTTAAACCAGCTGAAGTTCAGAGCAGGAGGGTTTGAGTCACTGCTGCAGATCAGAGTCACTGAATCTCCCTCCACTATTTCAGACGGACTGATGGACACTGAGGTGTTTAGAGGGGGATCTACAGGAAAAATTATATGGTTTTATTTTTTTGTTTCATAATTTTCAACACAGTCTTTTATCACTCCCACCTTAAATTTTTTGAAAATCTTAAGCCTTATGCATTGTTGGGGATGTTTTCGTCCACTTGGGGGTAAAGTTGAGTCTTATTTTGGCCACAACTTCCTCTGTGTTTGAGCAAATTAAATGATTTTCGGTGACAAATCTTATTTTGACCCATAATTTGTGAAAATGCTTTGAAATTTTCAAAAACGTAACAATACAATGTGGGCAAATTCGCTACCCTTTCATTATGTTCTTGGATGTTTTTTTTTTTTTGTTTTGTTTTTTTTTGCATAAATCTATTAATCAACCTCAGTCCTGATAAAAACTACCATTTTTTTTTTTTTAATCCAAGATTTTAACTCTTTAATTACCAAGTTCATAAATTATGTCAATGATTTGGGGAAAAAACACAAACAAAATGACATATTTTCAATATAAAAAGTGATTGTGGCTGGATATTTTTTTACCTTTTATCACAGTCTTGGGCATGTCAAAGATTAGTAACAACTTTGATGCATTGTTTTTGTGCAGCGTTACATTTTAATTTTTCTCCCTCATTTATGGTTCATGGCTGTTTTTGCCCCATTGACTTCCATTCCTACAATATCTTTTGATTGCAAAGCCATGACACCATAAAATCATGCATTCTTGATTGTTTGTGGTTTTCCCTTTTAGGGAAGAGGTAAAATTTGTTATTTTTACAGATCACTAGGTGGGACCATTAACCCTTTAGATACGCCTGTGCAAAAAAGGCTTAGTTTCTGGCTTGTATATGGAGTATACAGGAAATTATAGTATTTGTGTGTGTGAGAGATTCACAGCAAAATCCCCAGTGTTAATTTAACACTCTTGAGTGTGGACTCATATAAACACTGAAGCAGTGTTAAAAGTGACACTGAAGCAGAGTTGAAGTTAATGAAATAATTAAGTTAATTGAGTTATGATTGAGCATTATTGAAGACACCTGATGTTAACAAGCAAAATCACCAAACAAGAAAATCACAATTTGTGTGTCACCATTATAGTGGTCAATGTTTGCTTTAGTTGGGATCTTGACCCTTCAGTTATTATCTTTAGATTTTATGTGGCTGTAGTGACTGAATTATATCATACAGACAGACCACAGCAAAGGCAATCATGTGTGCCATTGATTGTGATTTGAGCTATTTGTTATAGAGTTACCCTCAATGCCTGAGTTTAGGTTTCTTTACTGCATACATAAATTAAGTGAAAAAGAGAAGTAAGCAACCCAGCATTTCTGACATAGTATGACATGTTTTTAATAGTTAGTTCGACGTAAAAAAGAAATCTTTTGTTTAGACACACAGACATCAGGAATCAGCGTGAGCATCACAACAACAGTGACCATCAAAAAAGCATGTTGTAGCCAATAAAAACTCATCCATGGCTCCCATCATGCATTGCGGCATGAATAAATTATGATCTGAACTGTCTTTTTAACTTTTTATTCTAACTATATTTTACTTTTGCTGTTTTTATGTTCATTTTTAGTATCTAGTTTTGTGATGTTCAGAGTAGATCTGTTTATCTGAATATGTTGTTTGTCACCGTTGTTGAGATTCATACGCTGATTATTGTTATCTGTGTGTGCCAAAAATTAAAATTCTTTAATAAAAAAATAAAAAAAATCAGAATCACTTGCAAGAGATACCTACAAAATGTATAGAAAATACAGATTTTTTTCATTGTGGAATCACAGCTGTGACAATCTGTAATGGAAGTTTTACTTTGAGAAAAGACTCTAAATGAGTTCAGTGATTCATGTCAAAAAACGATTACATTAAAACATAATCATCAACACACGATGATTTTTGCTCTTGGTTTGACAAACAAACTTTAAAAGTAAAAAGTTACAAGCCAAGATCCCAGCTAAAGCAAACACTGACCACTATAATGGTGACACACAAATTGTGATTTTCTCGTTTGGTGATTCTGCTTGTTAAAATCAGGTGTCCTCAATAATGCTTAATCATAACTCAATTAACTTCTTAATTATCTCATTAACTTCAACTCTGCTTCAGTGTTACTTTTAACACTGCTTCAGTGTTTATATGAGTCCATACTCAGAGTGTTAAATTAACACTGGGGATTTTGCTGTGTTCTTGATTGTTGGTGGTTTTCCCTGTTGGGAAAAGGTAAAAAATAGCATTTTTTATAATCAGTGATGAAGACTGCAGTTCAAGACTGATAGCCATCTTCATTTGTAAATCGGGCCAGTTTCTGAATAATTTATGTATATTTTGTTTGTATTGCAACAAACAACTACATTTCAACAATAAAATAACAGAATAAAATTAAAATGAATTAAACTCAAGCAATGTAGCCATTTTCTAAATCCTTACACAAACACACAGACACACAAATAATTGTTTTGTCAGAGTACATGAATGTATGAATGTATGAATGGCTTTCAAGGGTGAAAGTTGCTCTTTGCAGCCAGATGATGTATGATCCACCAGCAGGGGATCATATAAAAACCCATTGTATTCAAATGCAGAGAGAGTGGTTGTCTGGTTAAAGTATCTCACACATGACATTGACGCTGACAGCAGGAGAGGGCAGGTCTTCATGTCCTCTGACGGCGCAGCTGTAACGGCCAGAATCACTGCGCTCGGACTGAAGCTGGAGGGTTTTGTTCTGGATCTTTAAAGCCTGTCCATTTTTGTACCAGATAAATGCATCTGTCAGACTGCATGTGCTTTCACAGGTCAGATTGACTCTTTCTTTCTCCAGCACCAGCTGTGGTGCCTTTACCTGAAGAGCTGGAGAAACACATCCATCTAACCACGACCAAAAAATTTAATCATTAATAGAAATTAAGGAGTCAAGTGGATTACCTGAAACTTTAAGCTGAATTCCTGGTTGACCAATCCATTTTTGTCCTACAGTATCAGTTACTAATCTGAAAAAATAAACTCTTTCATCATTGTTAGTGATGTTGTGCAGTCTGAGAACAGCAGTTTGTTTCTGTCTGTCTTCAATGTATTCAACCCTGTCTTTATACTTGGGATATTCTTTTAAACTTTTGATCTCTACACCTAGCATCCAGAATGTATCAGTCAGTTTATACTGCTGAGGGTATGTGTACGAACATGACATGTTTACTGTGGAGCCATTGAGAGCACATACTGATGTAGTTTTATAAAACACCGTCCAGATTTGTCCAAAGACTCCTGCAATACAAACAAACAGAAGAACAACAGTGAAGCTTGAGTTTTTGCAAATGTTAATAATGTCATTCAGTTGTTGTGGAATGAGAAGTGTTTCAAAAGTCAGGCAAATGAGAAAAAAAGTGTGTTGTGAAAATGCACAAATTATCAAAAATGAAGCACATCAGCACAGAGACTAAAATATAAAATCCAATTAAATTCAAGACGAGTTGATATGATAAAAAGAGGCAAGAAAACCATTGTTTAATTTAAAAATTTCACCTGTTTTGCTAACTTCCACTAACTTAACCACACTTCCTCTTTCAGGGATAAAATATAACAGATTTTGTGATGTACTATTGCAGAAAACATTTTAACAACTGTAACAACAGTGACTCACCAGAAATCATGAGCAGAAAGATGAGAGGATGAAAAAGAGTAATTCTGACCTTCATCATCACTGCAATCTTCACAACCATAACTAATGAGATTATTAAAAAAACTGTTATTATACAGCATACAGGACAGAAATAATCACTGTCAGACTGTGATAGTGACGTTATTCACATTAGTTTAATAATACACATATTAGCATGTAATTTGTTTTTAATCCACTCATTTAATTGTTGTAATTCATTTGTTTTCCAACAGAGGTTTATGTGTTGCTCTATTAAATTGTTTTATCATATCAGATCATGTCAGAGATCCGTAGACACTTCATGAACAACAGTGATCAGACGATATTTCATCCTGTACGGCTCTGGTCCAGTATCTTAAAATGTCTTTTACATTTCATTTTTCCTCACATATTTACATACCTTTAATTGAAATGTAAATGTACAAGCTCTTTATTAAATATATAAATCTCTCATACCTTGTTCACAGTGGCTTTCATCAGCAGTACACAAAGAGGAAATGTTGAGTTTGGAACATGTTATACAAGATCAAATCTGTCGATTATAATAACTTCTCGTTTCTATGCAAATGTGTTTTTTTATGTAAATCAGCTAAAAAGAAATTCAACTGTATTTCATAAATGATCTACTGCCTTTACAG
This sequence comes from Carassius auratus, assembly GCF_003368295.1. NCBI lineage: Eukaryota > Metazoa > Chordata > Actinopteri > Cypriniformes > Cyprinidae > Carassius > Carassius auratus. Next base: position 152,060 of record NW_020526470.1, on the reverse strand, counting down.
TAAATGTCAATTCAAGACAGTTTTATTTATCTGGCATTTCACAACTGTTTTAAAGAAGCTGTACATGCGTGTCAAGGTATAAATGTCTTTAGTGTAGAGGAATCTAACATTCAAACAGAAGATTTAGGCTGCATTAAATCATATTTAAGACATCAAGATAGATTATTCTGTAAAATCATTAAGCTCACAACTTCTACGGCCTCCTCCTGTCAAGCTGAAAGAAAGAAAGAAAGAAAGAAAGAAAGAAAGAAAGAAAGAAAGAAAGAAAACATTATAAATAACTTCATATTTCTGGTTGGTGTAAAATGACTTGAGTCACTCTGAAAGTACATTCAGTCTTGCCCCACTGCCTTAGCTACAGTTTCTAAATCAGAAAACTATTCAAAAAAGCTCTATGTGCTATGTGAATTTATATAACATAACATAACATATTATTCAATAAACATTTGATATTTTCACACTGACACTGAATAGCATTTAATTAATTCTGGTTAAAGGTGAGGAGGATTTAGTCTTTCATGAAAGAGGAACTCTTACCATTATATTCTCATACACAGGTTCAGTCACATCACAAGCTTTACATCCGTCATGATGAGCTCTGGAGTTATTCATCTTTGCCATTAAAACAGAATAGAGAGATCATAAATAACTAATGTCTAAAATCAACTTGAATCATGCATTTTTGAGTTGCCAGCTCATCTCCATGATCAGTAAACAATTCCTAACCAAACTCTATTTTCTCACTCAAGACTCAACTGAACCATTGCTCATTTCCATCCACATGCTTCTCCTTAAATAATAGAGTTCAAACTTCTGGTTGGTGTAAAATACATTGATTTATTAATATAGTAACAGTAAATTAAATCCCACCCCACCACATTATGTTTCTGAATCTGAAAACTTTTCAAACAAGCTTTTTGTGTTTCATTGAATTTCCATATTCAGTAAACATTTGATATTTTCACGCTGACACTGAAGAGCAATTAAATCACTCTGGCTAACAGTGAGGAGGAACTCTTACAGTTATATTGTCATACACAGGTTCAGTCACATCACAAGCTTTACGTCCATCATGATGAGCTCTGGAGTTACTCATCTTGGCCATTGAAATCAGAGTAGAAAGATCTTAAATAATAATACATCTCCATGTCCAGTAAACTATTGCTAACCAAAACAATTTTTTCAAGACTCAACTGAATTGTTTTTCATCCACACTGTAAAACCCGACAAGTAAACTTAACTCAAACCGTTTGAGTAAACAGATTGCCTTGATTTAACCATGTAAGTTTTAAAACTTTGCATTTAAGTAATTAAGTGATTAATTGAGTGATAATTGTGAATTAGCGATGAACAGCTGCTGTTAACAAACAGAATCACTGAAGAAAAGAGAAACACAAGAACTACTACAACTGACTTCAGACACAGCCTTAGATGAAATCAACTGAAATAAAATACATGAAATCTCTCAAGATCTGATTAAACAACCCCACAAACAGCATCACCAGCTCCACTTATTAATAACCAGACTGACTTCATTTCTGTCAGACGTCTACAGAAGATCTTATTGAGAATGAACTAAGGTTTAGATGTTGATTTATTGTTTCATTTGAAGTAACCATGTTAGAGATCAGTGTTTGCTTTAGTTGACCCTTGACTTCAGTCTTAATGTTTTCCCTGGCTGTTATAATGTTTTTAAAACATGTTTGTTACAACTCAAAAACTCAAAGAAAATATTAACAGGTGTTGGATGTTATGCAGCTAACTGATGATAACAATCATCAATTATGGAGTGGTTCAGAGTTCAAAATCTGACTAATAGGTGCTGCATAATTAAGTTGCTCATAATGGAAACAACTCAAAGAAACAGTGGTTCCGACGCAATCAGTTTATATTAAGCCACCAAAGGCTTTATGCACATACATCTTTTTTCTATGGCTGCAAATAGTCACACACAAACATCAATAATCAGAATATGAACCTTAACAATGGTGACAAAAAAAATGCTGCAATGCATGCTGGGTATTATTATAGTTAGTGATGGGAAGATGAGGCCTCATGAAGCTTTAAGCATTTCAGCCAAGTGGTTCACAAAAGGGTTAATTTCTGGAATCTTAGTTTGCTCACAATATCACCTGGTGGCCAACAAGTGTAAAAACAAGCAGATATATTACAGACAGTGGTGTAAAGTCCAGGGGTCAGAAAGTAAAATTCATGCCATATTTTTGTTCCACCCATGAATTCAGCAGCTGATTTCACCAGAGGAGGAACCAAGTCATTCCTTTCAAGTCATAAACTAGTCAAATCCCAAGTCCTCAAAGAGTTAAAGTCAAAAATAATTAAGAGACTAATTAAATTATGATTGTGCATTAGTAATGAACACCTGACATTATTGTGCATTACAGAGGATCAGATGCTGATGTTTTATTGGTTAAAATGATGCCACCATCATGGAGATCAGTGTTTGCTTCAGCTGGGCTCTTGACCTTTGGCTTCTTGTGTTAGATATTTCTCTGCAAAAGCACATGTGCTGTTATAAAGCAGTGCAATCAGTGCAGAAAACTATTACTAGCTGCTTTTACACAATTAAGTAATTATTAGGCATTAGAACTAACAGCCTGTTTATTTAAAAAAAAATAATAATAGTTTAATTTAACATATGTTCAGTTTTTAAACAACCTACATTGTGAAAATGCTACATACTATTGAACTGTTGGTTTAATGGTGATAATTAATTTGAAATATTATGTATGTAATGCATATACATTTTCCTAATAAGACGCACAGACATCATGACCCAGCATATGAATCTCAACAATGGTGACAACTAACAAAACGCTTCAAGCTGAAGTGCATGCTGGGTAAAACCATAGTAAAAAAAAAACTCCCATCATGCACTGTAGCATGAATAATTATTGTAACCACTGTTGAGGATCATATGATAAGTGCTCATGTCTAAAATCCTGAGCCTGTACAACTCTTAATCCCCCCAATATTTAAGCATTACAATAATATTTGTTTAATAGGACTTTTGTTGTAGTTCAGTAATAGCTGAACATCATGTAACAAACCAAAGAAGGACATCCTCATGAAGGTCATTTAAATGTGTTACATGATAAAAGGGCAATTTAAGTTGCTATTTCAAGCTTTTAATACAGCAATGTGTTAATATTTACTATGTAACATAACCGCAAGTGTTTAAAAGCAAATTACTTTGAATTATTAACAGGGTCAAGAGCCCAACTAAAGAAAACACTCATCTCCATGATGGTGGCATCATTTTGACCAATAAATCATCCGATCCTCTGTAATTCTCAATAACAACAGGTGTTCATCACTAATGCACAATCATCATTTAATTAGTTACCTAGTTATCTCACTAACTTTAACTCTTTTAGGACTTGGGATTTAACTTGAGACTCATTTGTGACTTGGAAGGAATGACTCGGTTCCTCCTCTGGTGAAATCAGCTGCTGAGTTCATGGGTGGATCAAAAATATGGCATGAATTTTACTTTCTTTTACTTTACACCTCTGTCTGTAATATATCTGATTGTTTTACACTCTGCTTTTGTTGGCCATCAGGTGGTATTGTGAGCAAATTAAGTTTCCAGAAATTAACCCTTTTGTGAACCACTTGGCTGAAAAGCTTAAAGCTTCATGAGGCTTCATCTTCCCATCACTAGTTATAGTACAAAACTAACCTATGGCTCCCAGCATGCTCCGCTGCATTTTATTTTTATTATAGTAACCATTGTTGAGGTTCATATGCTGATTATTGATTACTGTGTGTGACTGTTTGAAACTATAGAAGAACAAACTGTTTAGAAAGTCCTTTATGTTAACCAATTATCACAGAACCACTGCTGCTTAGAATCACTTTTACTATATTATCTAATTGCACAACACCCATTTTATCAGAGGTTACACCCTGAACAGTTCAATAACTGATGATTATCATCAAAGAGTTAAGTAAAAAATGCTAATGGCATTTCGTCTGGGCTTTTGAGATACATCAAACATGTTTCAGAAACATGTGGTCACAATAGCCAGAGAAAACACAATGACTGAAGTCAAGGGTCAAGAGCCCAACTAAAGCAAACACTGATCTCTAACATGGTTACTTCAAATGAAACAATAAATCAACATCTAAACCTTAGTTCATTCTCAATAAGATTTTCTGTAGACGTCTGACAGAAATAAAGTCAGTCTGGTTATTAATAAGTGGAGCTGGTGATGCTGTTTGTGAGGTTGTTTCATCAGATTTTGAGAGATTTCATGTATTTTATTTCAGTTGATTTCATCTAAGGCTGTGTCTGAAGTCAGTTGTAGTTCTTGTGTTTCTCTTTTCTTCAGTAAATCAGCTGTTCGTCACTAATTCACAATTATCACTCAATTAATCACTTAATTATTTTATTGCAATGTAAATCTTCTTTCAGTGAACTCAACTGAATTAAGTTCAGAGTACTTAAATGGTTTAAGGCAATTGGTTTCCTCAAACGGTTTGAGTAAACCTAATTTGTCAGGTTTTAAGGATATCTGTTTACTCAAACAGTTTGAGTTAAGTTACTTGTCGGGTTTTACAGTGCACCCGTTTAATTTTGCATCATATTTTGATGAGTTCTTACACCACTGAGCAGAACCAATCACACATGATTCTGTTGATGCATTGTATTAATGCAATAACCAATCAGAAGCATTCAAGTGAGTCGAAATGGCAGAGTTTTGTTCGCTGACTAAACTCTGCCCTCTCACCATTTCTCTCATGATCCATGTTTTTTTTTTAAATTGTATTATAATATTTTATGACATAACACCCATGTATGATACTTGTCCGAAAAGATGAGTCCATGATGTGCATTGTTAATAGATTTCATTAACATTAGACTACTTTTATCCTTTCCCTGGAGTTGGTTTACCCTCCGCCTAGTTTGTAGTTGATACATGACAGTGAAAGATGACTTGAAATAATCCTGAAAATATATTAAGGTAAAGGTTAAGGTGTGCCACTAAAAGCACAAGTGGATCAGGTAATGTGGTCTAGAATCGCCACTGGCGAGTAAATTATATCCTGCCTTTTTCTAAATGTATAAAAACCTTTCAAACAAGCTTTTGCTATATGAATCTCTATACTTCTGCAAAAGACATTTGATATTTTCACATTGACACCGAAGAGCATTTAGTTCATTCTGGCTAACAGTGAGGAGGGTTTAGTCTTTCATGAAAGAGGAACTCTTACTGTTATATTCTCATACACAGGTTCAGTCACATCACAAGCTTTACGTCCATCATGATGAGCTCTGGGATGATCCATCTTTGCCATTAAAACAGAATAGAGAGATCATAAATAACTATTGCCTAAAAACTACTCTTTTGAGTTGCTAGTTCACTTCCATGAACAGTAAACCATCAGTAACCAAATCCATTTCTCACCTGAGACTCCGCTGAATCATTTTCATTTTTTATCCACCTGCTTCTCCTTTAAAACAATGTATGTAACAGTGAGTAGAATATGTCGAATATATCATATGTCTGTGTAAACAGCTGACTAAAACCAGTGGTAAACGAAAAATAAAATGTTTTATTTTACATCATTGTTTTACATCATTATGGTATGATATATTTCCAGCTTCAAGCCATTTGTCTCACCAACAATTACAGCCATTAATGAATCAGTACAAGCAATCAGAAAATGTGGGGCCAGATTAACTAAACAGGGATGATGACAAAACATGCTAATGGGAAGTTCTGCAGCTGATCTACACTGTATTTTTATAATGACCAATGTCTACCCATATGAGTTAAGACATGGTTTTGGGGCATTAAATAGTGCTGTAAACACCAGTAAACTATCTACACCAAACTTAATAAATAACCATGCTCTTCCCATAAAAGTTGCATTTGAAAGGGAAATGTTCCCGGGTTACTTAACTGTAACCTTGTTCCCTGAGGATTGGGAAACGTCTTATTCGTGACCAGCTTTGAATAATGTGTGTAACACATCGATAGAATTGACCCGGTGGTGATATAGCCTCAGTTGATGACATCATCGGGGCGTGCACCCGCAACACGGGGCTATAAATAGATACGCCACAGGTGCATCAACAGGATATTTTGTCTGAAGAGCAGAACTGGGACATATTCAATACGGCAATGCAGTGCAGCATCTCGTTCCGCTTTCTCGGGGAACAAGGTTACAGTTAAGTAACCTGGGAACATTCCCTTTTGAAAGCTTCAGTCGATGCTGCACTGCTCAGCGCATTGGGAACGAGAATACCCATGCCGCCATGCCTGAAAAATGTCTGGACCCCTAAGGTTGCGCGGGTGTGCTATCAAACCACAAGAAGGCCTCAGACATTAGCTAGTGATGTTGGCTCAAGGACATGAGAGCCCGGAGTAGCATAAACATCCAAACTATAAAATCTTATGAATGTGTGTGGGGAGGATCAACCTGCCGCATCACAAACCTGTTGTAAGGGGGCACCCCTTGCTAAAGCACTAGAGGAAGCGACCCCCCTTGTGGAGTGAGCTCTAAGACCTATAGGTGAAGCTTGACCATGCACCAAACCTCAAAAGCCAAATTAATAGCATCCCTGACCCAGTGAAACATGGTCTGCCTGGTGGCAGCTGCTCCTCTGTTAACACCACCATAAAAGACGAACAGCTGCTCTGACTTATGCCACTGGCTAGTGCAGTGGACATAAGCCTGAAGAGCAAGGATTGGACACAGTCTATAAGATTTCTCCTGCTCCGGCGTTGTGAACGGCGGAGGGCAGAAGGCCACTAGAATGACCGGATGTACAGCCACAAAAAAAACGGAACCTTAGGCAGGTAATCAGGATGAGGATGCAAAATCACTTTTACCCTCCCCGGGGAAAAGTCTAAGCATGATGGTGAGATAGACAGAGCCAGCATATCCCCAGTTCTCTTCAAAGACATTTTTGCCATGAGAAAAAAACATTTTCAAAGTCAGAAGCTTATCAGGCACTGACTCTAAAGGTTCAAAGGGGGTTTCAACCAGACCCTCGAGAACTATAGCTAAGGCCCAAGAAGGCTTCCTGGTTTTCAGTGCAGGCATCAGTCGTCTTGCCCCAAGAAGGGAGCGAGAGAGCAGAGGGTATCTCCCGAGTGGCATCCCATCAATCAAGGCATGGCAAGCCGAAATAGCGGCCACATAAACCTTAAGAGTAGCAGGGCATGTGCCTGTTGACAATTTCTCTTGCAAGAAGTCCAGAACTAAAGCAATGTGGCGGTTGACTGGATCAACATTGTGTACCACACACCACCTGTCAAAGACACCCCATTTACCGTCATAACTCTGTCTGGTGGAGGGAGCACTAGCACTAAGAATGGTATCAATAGCTTCCGGGGACAGCCCTGTGTTCCTCAGTTGGTACCCTTCAGGGGCCAAACATGAAGATTCCACAGATCGGGCCTGGGATGGATTATTGTGCCCCTGCCTGAGACAGAAGTTCCCTCCTCTCCGGAATCGCCCATCGCGAGCCGTCGAGGAGAGATATTATCTCAGAGAACCATACTCTGTTCAGCCAATGTGGCGCTATCAGCAAGAGGCAAGACCTTTGTTGGCGAACTCTGGCTAGGACTCCCGGGAGCAGAGAGACTGGAGGAAACGCATACAGGCGCATTTTGGGCCATGAGTGCGCCATCGCATCCAGACCCAGGGGGACTGGGTGACTCAGAGAGAAGTAGAGGGGACATTGTGCTGTTTGATGGGAGGCGAAGAGGTCCACCTCTGCTTCGTACAATTTTCTCCAAAACAGTTTCACTACCTCCGGGTGGAGTTTCCATTCCCCCGTCGGTAATGCCAGTCTGGACAGTAAATCTGCTCCTACATTCAAACGCCCTGGAATGTAAACTGCCCTGATTGACAGGAGCCTGTCCTGGGCCCAAAGAAAAATCTGCCTAGCTATCTTGTTCAGATTGCGTGAGCACAGACCCCCCTGGTGATTTATATAAGAGACTGTCGCTCTGTTGTCCACCTGTACTAGGACATGACAGCCCCTTAAATGATGGAGGAAATATTTCAGAGCCAGAAATACGGCCATCAGCTCGAGGCAATTGATGTGCCAATCGAGCTTATGACCCTCCCATTCCCCTTGAGCTGGATGGCCATCCAAGACTGCTCCCCATCCAATCAGGGAGGCATCTGTCGTTATCAATCTGCGATGACACGGTGCCCCTAGAGTGGGACCCAAGGCAAGGAACCGGGGTCTGATCCACAGAGATGTATGAGTGCACGAAGCCAGCGGATCGTCACTTTTATTCGCCTTTTGGATGAAATCCTTTGGCTTTTAGCCACAACTGAAATGGTCTCATGTGCTACAGCCCCAAAGGAATCACCGTGGATGCTGAGGCCATGAAACCTAATATCTTTTGATAATGATGAACAGTGTGATCCTGGACTAGCCTGACCTTGCTCATGGTCTGCCGAATGGTCTCGATCCGAGCGGGAGACAGTTGTGCCCGCATCGTGGTTGAATCCCAAATGATCCCGAGATAAGTCATTCTCTGGGCCGGACAGAGAACACTTTACTCGGTGTTGAGTCTCAATCCCAGAGAAACTAGATGAGATAACACAATGTCTCTGTGTTGTAGCGCCATTGTGCCAGTATTAGCCAATCGTTGATGTAATTCAAAATGCGAATGCCCTGGAGTCGTAATGGAGCCAATGCTGCATCCATGCATTTTGTGTACATGCAGGGTGATAAGGCTAGGTCAAATGGAAGAACCCAAAATTGGTTCGCTTCGTCCCTGAAAGCGGACCTCAGGAATTTCAAAATGGCAAAATTTCTATATGAAAATATGCGTCCTTCAGATCGATCGTGATGAACCAATCGCGATGCCGAATTTGCGACAAGACCGTCTTGACGGTCAACATCTTGCACTTGAGCGCTTTGACTGTACGGTTTAACACTCAAAGAACCAAGATTGGATGCAGTCCCCCACCATTTTGGGAACCAGGAAGTATCTGCTGTAATAGCCCGACTCTCTCCTTGGAAGAGGAACATGTTCTATGGCCTCTTTGCCCAGAACAGTTTGTAGATCTTGAGACAGTACCTGCATCAGCTCCGGCTTCAAGGAAGTGTAGACCACACCGTTGAAACGTGGAGGATGACGAATAAATTGGATCCTGTATACTATACATACTGGGCTCAGCACCCATGCCCGGCAGAAGTTTCCAAGCTGCCAGATTCTCTGAGACTGGAACCAATTTTAATACTTCCTTTTGAGGGGATGTTCGATGTTCCGTGTCCTGAATGATGGCAGGAAACACTGGAACATCTAATACCTTGCTGAAAACTACCTCCCCCCGGAGGAGTTTTGTGAGGGTACCAGGGCAGGGCAAAAAACTATCGAGCACGCACCATCCCGTGAGGGACTACCCCCACCAACAAGGGCGCCAGAGCATTAAGACTTCCTCTTCTTATAAAGGACTTCCCTGATGACTGGCCTGGGAGGTTGCTGAGCACGGCGAACCTATCCCCAATCCCTACGAGGAGGAGCGCAATTCACCACGCTCTGCTTCTTAACCTCCCTGGCTTTTGAAGGACTGGGGTGAGGCTGGGTGGCTGATGGGCCCTCCCTTTGACTGCGGCAAGGAAGGAACTGAACGAATGCTTCTTCATTATTCTTCACCTCCCTAAACCTCTTGACAACCGTATTAACCGAATCTCCAAACAGGCTCGATGGAGAAATAGGTGAGTCTAAAAGAAACAAATGTTTCCTCTCCTTAATGCCCATCAAATTAAGCCACAGAGCTTTCGAAAGGGAGCTGCTGCAAGTCCATGTGTCCATGCATATTCATCACCAATGTTTTTACTGCCTCTCTGTAAATCCTGACTGTATATATTGGTAAATAATAGTTTTTTAATAATTTATATGAGAGGTTTTGGAAATCTTACCAAATTAGAAATATCACAATGCCAACTGCAGCTCCACAAATCACGACGATGAATATGTACAATATCATCCAATTTCCTACCACTGAGACAACAGAGTAAATCATCTGAACAGATTCATTTGCTTCAGTTTAGAAAGAGTAATGTGAGCAAACAAGCGGCTCTACCTTTAACAGAGACTGAAACATACGCTGATCTCTGAGATCCATGTTGATTCTGAGCCTCACAATAGTAGCGTCCGCTGTGACTGGAGTTAAAGCTGGAGATGATGAAACTCTTTCCAGATCCAACAGCTGAGCTTTGATTCTCCTTAAACCAGCTGAAGTTCAGAGCAGGAGGGTTTGAGTCACTGCTGCAGACCAGAGTCACTGAATCTCCCTCCACTATTTCACCAGACGGACTGATGGACACTGAGACACTCTTTGGAGGATCTAGAGGTTAAACAACATGATATTCTTATTCATATGCCATCTTTATCTGTTTGAATAATTTCACTTTCCTTTTATCTAGTACAGCAGCAACTAACAAATGCATTTCATTTACAAAACATCACAGTTGAGAATAAGATTTTGATTGTAACTGCAAGCGATTTTAGCCATTTTTTTTTTCAACTTTATATGTGGACTGACTCACAATAACAAGTCTAATATCTGAAGATAATATTACCCAATTGTTAGAAAATACTGGCAAAACATCTATTCTGCAATAAAATATGTGTGCTGTATTTTGCAGTCAGAAGGTTTTAGGTACAGTTATATTTGATTGACAGAGAGATATGGTCTTTCGAGGTTGATTTCTACAGCAACATGATATTCAGGAATTATTGTTTGATATAATTTTTAAAGCATATAAAGTATCTCCTCACACATGACATTGATGCTGACAGCAGGAGAGGGCAGGTCTTCATGTCCTCTGACGGCGCAGCTGTAACGGCCAGAATCACTGCGCTCAGACTGAAGCTGGAGGGTTTTGTTCTGGATCTTTAAAGCCTGTCCATTTTTGTACCAGATGAATCCATCTGTCAGACTGCATGTGCTTTCACAGGTCAGATTGACTCTTTCTTTCTCCAGCACCAGCTGTGGTGCCTTTACCTGAAGAGCTGGAGAAACACATCCATCTAACCATGACCAATAAATGAAATTATTAATAGAAATGAAGGAGTCAAGTGGATTACCTGAAACTTTAAGCTGAATTACTGGTTGACCAAAGCATTTTTCTTTATCTTTTTCAGTTGTGCAACAATACTCGCTCTCATCATTTTTAGTGATGTTGTAAAGCCTGAGGACGGCAGCATTGTTCTGTCTGTCTTTAATGTATTCAACCCTGTCTTTATACTCTGGATATACTTTTAAATTTTTCATGTCTCTATCCCATCTCTTGATCCAGAATATATCGATCAATGTATACTGCTGAGTGTATGTGTACGAGCATGACATGTTTACTGTGGATCCTTTTAGAGCACATATTGATGTAGTTTTATAAAACACCGTCCAGATTTGTCCAAAAACTCCTGAAACACAAAACACAAAAATGTATTTGCAAAACTTTTTCGTATTTTCTCAAATAGGGCTAAATCATATCAATAAGTTACTGTGAATATTCTGTCCACAAAAAAATATTATCACCATCTTTTAGCATTAGTATCACTACTGTTATTGTTATTACTGTTGCCATCATCATAAAATACACATGCTATTACTATTTAAATACTTCTACTATTATCCATTTGTCATTTCTGTTTATTGTCATTACTGTTACTACCATTGCTGTTTTATTGTTGTTTTTGTGATTTGTTGTTGTTTTTTTTGTTTACCCTATGCTGAATGTTTTAGCAGTCCTAATAAAAAATAAAAATAATAAATAAAGTGACGCTGTAACAACAGTGACTCACCAGAAATCATGAGCAGAAAGATGAGAGGAAGATAAAGAGTCATTCTGACCTTCATCACCACTGCTATCTCCACAGCCATTCATTACAAAACAGTCATTATACAACATACAGGATGGGAACGATCACTGTCAGACTGTGTTAGTGATGTTATTCACATCAGTCCTTAATCAAATAATTTATTTCTTGTAATTCATTGTTGTCCAACAGAGGTTTATGTGTTGCTCTATTAAAGTGTTTTATCATATCAAATCATGTCAGAGATCCATAGACACTTCACGAATAACAGTCATCAGACAATATTTCATCCTGTATGAGACTGGTTTTATAGTTAGTCAAGTAAATAAAACTATATGTTATCATCTACATGGACATTTCTTTATTCCTCACAAATATACATACCTTTAAATGAAATTTAAATATACCAGCTCTTTATTAAATAATATGTAAAACTCTCATACCTTATTCACAGTGGCTTTCATCAACAGTATACAAATGTTGAGTTTGGAACATGTCAGACAAGTTAAGATTATCTGTCAGTGATTATAATAACTTCCAGTTTCTATGCAAATGTATTTTTTATGTAACTCAACAGAATTTAAAAACTTCTCCATATTCAGAAATTGACCAACTGCTTCTACTGTAAACTTCAATGCAAGTTATATTTGTATTTATATTTGTATTGCGAAAACCACTGAAGATCTAGGCTGTATTAAAGTACTTTAACTAAATATTATTCTATATAACCGTAAGGTCTATTAGTTGACCCGACAAAGGTACTCAATGGTTGATGCTGATGTTGATGTTTATTCTTTTTGGTGCACAAAATGATTTAATATCAAATTATAATCTGACTCCATACCATTATGTCCTTGAATTTTCGAATTCAAAGCAGCAAAATATCAGAATTTGTGGCTCATCATTGACTGAAGCACAGGCTCTACTCTCCAGCACAATGGTGAACAACAAAACTACACAACTAACAGATCTCTCTTGTGCAAACACACATTAATACAGTTGAGTTCAGTATTTACTCTCATTATCAGTGTATGACTTTGCATACATTTTTTTCTATGGATGTTATATTTTTATTATTATCTAATATTTTAGTTAAATTCTTTTTTTTTTCATTTGGTAAATCTGACATTTACATTTTACAGTATATTACTGTTTTTCCTTGACTTAACGGCAACAAACTGTAGAAAAACACTTTTTTGCTGGCAACCATTTTTTTACGGCAACAAACTGTAGAAAAACAGTTATTTACTGGCAGCAGGGGTGCCAGTAAATAACTGTTTTTCTACAGTTTGTTTCCTGTAAATTAATTACAGTTTATTACTGTTAAATTATGTTTCAAGCAGTTTTTTTCTTCATCTTAAATCTTTAACCCTTTAAACCCCACAACAAAATCCTCAGTTTTAAATGAACACTTATAATGTGTGCACACTACAGAGTGTTTGAGTAACATTGAATTAGTGAAGTTAATGAGATAATTCTGTGATTAATTGATGATTGAGCATTAGTGATGAACACCTGCTATTAAAAAACAGAATCACTAAAAAAGGAAAGAGAAACACAAGAACTAAAAATGACTTCAACCACAGCCTTTAATTCATCAAATCTCTCAAGATCTGATTAAACAACTCCTAAAACAGCTTCACCAGATTCACATTACTAACCAGACGGACTTTATTTCTGTCAGATGTCTACAGAAGATCTTATTGAGAGTTAAATAGGTTTAGGTGTGTGTGTTTTTTTTCACTACCATGATGGAGATCAGTGTTTATTTTAGTTGGGCTCTTGAACATGACTTTTCATCAACTACGTTTTTTTCAACATAAATCTGGTGTTGTTGTTTATATATTGAGAATATATTTTTTTTGTTTATATATTAAGAACACTCTATTAATTCTGATTCAGTCCTGTGTCCCTTCTCTTATTGAATATTGATACTACAGCAAAATAAGAAACACTGCTGAGCCTTAAATTATGAAAGACTGTTAAGAATATTTCACTCATAAAAAAAAACCTTTGCTGAAATTTAGACAGAAACATCAAGAATCAGCGTATGAATCACAACAATGGTGACAATCCACAAAATAAATAAACAGATAAGTTCTGAACTTCACAAAACATGTTACTAAAACGTAAGACAGAGGCAAAATTATAAGCACATAAGAATTCAAGAAAATAAGTGAACAATTCAGGGGCATGATTTATTCATGCTGCAATGCATGCTGAGGGTCATGGATGAGTTTTATCCTGTGCTGGTACCCAGCATGCTTTGCATCAAGAACCTTTTTATTGTCACCATTGTTGAGATTCATATGCTGATTGTTGATGTCTCTCTTTGAGTGCTGCATACATTGCTGCCCAAAATGTTTAAAACTCAAACTGTTGTTAAATCCACATGTTCTGGTCATCACATTTCAATATTTTAAAATTGAAAAAATAAAAAGTTGTGTAAGTCATTCACATATTTCAACACCAAATAAAAATTTGATTACTATAGCAACACTTTAAGTCAGTCTAGTAGATAATGCCTGACAGCAATAGCCATAGCCACTTGACTATTAACATTGCTGTAACAGATGTACCATACAGATACAAATACAGGAATGGAACAAAATATAAAGTACAAAATTCAAGGGACAGGAGCCCAACTAAAGCAAACACTGATCTCCACAATGGTGACCATAAACGAAACTAACATTATCATCTAAATCTCTGTAATTCTCAATAAGATCTTTTGATCTCTGATCTCTGATCTGATAGAAATAAAGCCAGTCTTGTTAGTAATGAGTGAAGTTGGTTGTTGATTGTTTAAATCTTCAGTTGATTTCATCTAAAGCTGTGGCTGAAGTCAGTTGTATTTCATGTGTTTGTCTTGTTTGCTTTTTTCTTCAGTGATTCTACTCGTTAACAGCAGCTGTTTGTCAGTGTCTGAATTCACTCATTAGTTTTCATTCTCTCTATCAGGTGGACTATATTAGTAAACTCATGTAAGGAATAGTGAATGAGGGTGTAGGGTGTGATTTGAAACACTGCCGCTGAGTGTGGCCTAACATTGTTAATTTATGATATATAGCAGCAGGCTACCTTGTCAAAAATGATGAACATTACCCAGAAAGCACTGTTTTAATGAAAAACAGTATGTTACTGTCGAAATGTGGATTTTTAACAGCGTAATTTTTCATTTGTTAAACGTCAGAATCGAGCGAGGGAGAATTTTTATGTATTTTATCACTTTCATCAAAGTCAGAAGTAAACATACACTTCCTTAGTATTTAGTAGAATTTCCCAAATCTGTTTCACTTGGGCCAAATGTTTTGGGTATCCTTCCACAAGCTTATCTAAAATAGTTTGGAATTTTGGCCTAGACCTCTTGACAGAACTGGTGCAACTGGGTCAGGTTTGTAGAGCTTTAACTTCCTGGCTGATGTCTTCATATGATGCTTCAATATATCCACAAAATGTTCTTTTGTCATGAGACCATCTATTTTGTGAAGTGCACCAGTCCTTTCTGCAGCAAAGCAGCCCCACAACATTATACTACTACCCCCATACTTCACAGTTGGGATGGTGTTCTTCAAACTTCAAAAGAACTTCAAGAGAGTTCAAAGCTTCGCCATTTTTTCTCCAAATATACCCTTTATTATTATGGCCAAACAGTTAATTTTTTTTGTTTCGTCAGACCACAGGATATGATCACTATTATATAAGCCAATTAACAACATTATTTCCCAAACAATGTCAGAGGTAAGGCCCACCCAAATTTAGACTTGTCGAACAAAATTCAGTTGACCTAAACAGGTAAACTGGCCTTTGCAGGTGGAAATACAGTATAAAGAGGTATAAACAGGTCTCCAAAATATACACTAGGTGTTTTGACTCACTGTACAGTTTCTCACACACTCATCATCTTTTTGGCCTTTGCAGTCTAAGTACACTTGAACTAATGTCAGCTCTTAGCGGGAACCATTACTAACCTGACGCGAGGATACACCGTGACCTACTACAGTCAATCATTTCAGAGCAAACAGAATCCACACAAAACTGAAAATTTATCATCAGTCAGGTAAATATGTTTTATTCCAATTACATATTCAATTCAGCGATATCAGATCAATACAAGACAAAGATTCTCAAAGATACATCTCTGGGTAAAAGATGCATATCTGACTTCAGAAAAATACATATGGAGTGTGTGGACAGAATCTTGCAACATTTTCTTAAGTGCTCAGCCCAAGACAAACATCCCCCAAATGAAGACAGGAACTAAATTGGGAGTTAGAGAGTTAGCACCTTATGGGACAGATGGTAATTTGCATGAAAGACAGTACACAGCAACTGTGCACTGGGTATTAGCACCGACTCCACAGTAAGCAACATAACTAAATAACAGAACTAAGTCTTGTGATCTGTATTACGTTTTAGTCTACTTCTTGTAAGATTGAGGTAATTGCACCAGTCACACTGAGGCCTTTCAAATGATACCAAACATGACTGTAAATATCACTTGCATTCATGGGGAACATTATGTTATGCTATTGACGATTCTGAGTGAAAAGGGAAGGAAGGGTGAGTGAAGTGAAGTGAAGTGAATTGAAGTGAAGTGAAGTGGGGAAAATGGGACAAATGTAAGAGGGGAGAGTTTTCCCGCATATTTCCTCAGTGAGCTGTGGAAACAGATACATGTGTGTTAATACACTGTGTGTGTATTGTCTGTATCTCAGAAATTGTGAATTTAAACATTTCTGGTTATGTTAATATGTTCTTGTAGAGCAAACTGTAAACAGCTGACTATAAAACAGTGGGAAAGAAAAAAATGTCAATAGGACATCACTATGTCCTGAGTGAGCGGATGTGACAGGTGGTGTTTCTCAATGTCAAGGATACTTCCTTGCATCCTCTAAATTCTGGCTTCCGAGGATCCTTCTTTGACATTGAGAAACGCCTAGGAAATGTTTCCAGCTTCAAGTAATTTTTTGACCAACAATTACAGCCATAAATTAATCAGTATGACCAATCAAAACATTTTATGTTTAAATAGTTTATGTTAAAGATTATGGACCAATCAACAGACAAGGGTACTGATAACAATATCAGTGTCTGCACTATGGGATATTGCACTTCTTGGATGGGTAAATGTTGTGATGTTTAATTAAATGAAGATAGCTTCACTCACAAAGTGAAGCCACAATCAGTGTTTATTTACAGTGAGAAACAGTACAGAAGCACACCCTAAAGTCACAGGTTCAGTTCTCAGTACCAGCTAAAAATGAAGGTGGGGGAGTGAATCTTCCACCTTCAATATCCACGACAGAGGTGGAAATACAGTTTAAAGAGGTATAAACAGGTCTCCAAAATATACACTAGGGGTTTTGACTCACTGTACAGTTTCTCACACACTCATCATCTGTCAATGTTCCTTTGAGCTAACGTTTTCTTTCAGGGTTGCCAGATCGGTGTAACAAATCCAGACTAATTTGTACTCAAATCTAGTCTTATCATAACCAAAACTAGCCCAGTTACGGGGAAAAATAACTATTAAAATTGCTCCAAAATTGTGTTCCATGGGTCAAAACCTCAGTGGAAATCACATTCTTTTGGGGCGGGGAGTTTGCTTCAACCCGCAAACTAAAAAAACAACCCATGGCAACTGTATAAAAGTAGCCCTCTTCCGCAGAAGAACCGCAGAAAGTGTGTGCAGTATGATGTTCCTGTGTGTGTTCTGCCCCTGCTTGTCTCACAGTTAGCCTCATTGAGCGCACTCATTGTTTGTTGTCATGTTACTCATTGGTCCATTTGCTCTCCACTGTATATAAAGCCCTTATGTTTCTGTCACTTGTTTGTTGCAACAGGTTATTCCTTATGTTCTCTGTGTTTGTGTTTATTAAATTACTGCACTCATATGTAGTGACGGGAGAAACAAACCTTTTAGAAGCACCGAACAATTGAATCGATTGCTTCACAAAATGATTCACTGTTTCGAATGACTCAGAACAGATCACGCTGGTGACGAGTGCTGGTCAAAACTGTGTAAACTCAACAAAACTGATGCCAAAACATGCATGAAATCAGCTTTTACAAACCCTATGAAAATGCTTTCTTGAAAGTATAATTATTAAATACAATTCAAATTATATAGACTTTTAAATATGAAGTGTCTGAATTATGTTTTTTAAAGAATTGTCCTGAAATACAAAACACAGAGCAGCAAAGCGTATTTATACATGTAGCTGAATAAATTAATTTGCTGCTGGAGTGAAAAGTACTGCTGGAGGGTGTTGCAGAAAAGCAGAAGTGATCATTCTGACACAGAACTGTGCAAACTGAACACATCAACCATTTAAAGGTGCTGAATTCAAGCACTTCCCTCTACATGTCAGCCAACCCAACATCAGAAGAAATGATTGACAGCCTGAGAGTGCTTCAGAAATGTAGCTTACAGCATTAAACCAATTGTGACTCCCCAGATGTCCAGAGCAGATAATTCAGAGAAAAGAGATTCATTCTAATGCTCATCACCACTTGAACCATCACAGCTCTATAAATAAACACAAATACACACATCTCCACTTTTATAAGCACCACGTCTGGCAATGAAGCTTCTGAAAAGGGTTTGTTATCATATTTGGTTAGTAAGAAGGAATAATTCTTAACAGCACAAGTGCTTAGAAACAAGTCTTGTGACTGGCCATCACTCAAACAACTGATAAGATCAGGGCTGAAGTGGAGGCGTTGCACTGTTAACTGTACTTACTGTACACTGATCATACATGTTACAATATATATATTGAAAAAAAAGCTTGAGCCTTTTTTTTTTGGCTTTTACATTTGGCTTTTCTTTTTACTATATCAGATAACTGTGTTTTATCTGTCTACACTGGATGGCATCAGAAAAATATCACTGATTATTATGGGTTTTATTGGCTTTTGCTGTGTCACACTGCTCACGTCTGCAGTAGGCCTGCGTAATAGTAAAAGTCACAAACTCAGAAAGGGAATGAGAGCTGAAAGCTTCGTACATTGCCTAGCTGACATGCTCCCAAATCATAATCATCATAATAAATATCTACATGTTTGCTTACTTTGAATCAATTTTCAGTTGTCAAACTTATTTACCAAGCGTAGTGCAGCGTCCTAAAATCCCTGTGATATAAAGGTCCACTAAGGTCCTGTTTGGCATAACATGATCAATTAAGAATTAACCCACACACAAACATTTTTGTACCAAAAGTTCTCAGTTTCTTCTCTTTCACACCACATTTCACAAACTCTTTATCTAATAAAACTCTCATACCTTGTTCGCAGTAGCTGTCTTTACTAGAAATAGTCTAGAAAGCTAGGAATGAAATGAAATTCTTCATTCAAATTGACGTGTTCCCTAAAACTGATACGGTTCACTCACATTACATTTCCACACTATAGGAAAAACTTTTAAATTTTAAAGCAGATTGTTTTCATTCATGAAAGCAGTTCCACCCCCAGAATGTCTGTTTTTGTTCTGATCTGTTTGATTCCACACACGGCCAGTTCACCCAAAGTATTTTGACACCCGGGTTGTCAGCTGGTGGGATACACAGCATATTACAGCCGTGGACATAAAAAGTCTCAGCATCCATCTAAAAGACTCTGTGACCAGAGGCAGGTAAATCAACTCATCAACTTAGCATTAGTAGTGCGAAGTTTGGTGCCATAAATTGGCCTTTTTGTAACTTTAATTCATTTTAAATGGTTAAAATTATACAAGTGATCACCTTTGTGTCAATGTCACTAACAGCATCAATACTCTCAATAGCAAAATAAAAATAGAAACTTGAAAAATATGTCTTATGAGCAGGTAGCTTAAAATGATTATAACTTGGTTAGGCTTTTTATAGGCAAACAAACCAGAGTACAATGAAGTGTAAAATATGCTAAATTGTCATAGTGATGTATTAATGACAATAAAGACTTTCTGATGTTAAAATGTAATGTATTTAGCAATAAAATCACACAGTATGAACACACACAAGAAAATGTCTGAGTGTACAAAGCGAGAGCTAAAAGGCCTTTGACTATTAAAGGTCTGAGTGGTGTCCATGTGTGAGTGTAGAGAGAAGACAGTGTGTAATATTCATGATTAAATGAGCAGACTGTAAGCTGAAAGCCATTAATGTCCAAACAGCAGAACAGTCCATGAATGTGTAAATGTGTGAAATCAAGCAGAGAAGGATCTGGAACATGACCTGGACTGAACTCAAACTCAGGTCTCCTGTGAGCATCAGATCGACCACATGTTCTTCATTTGACTGAGCTGTAGATCACATCCTCAGATCTGGGGAGAAGGTTTATGAATATGATAATGTTACTCCAGCAGGTGACTATCCATCATTTCAACAACACAAAAACGAGAGGTCTGATTAAGAACTGAATGTGTCTTGTTTTGGTTCAGATGAATCGTTCCTCACCTGCTGGCATCAGACGGATGTTGAATCTCAGTGGTCTCTTCAGTCTTGTTCATGTCTTTGTTCTTGAAGTGATGGACACTGGCATACTGAATCTCTTCAGCATCTCCAGAGTCTTTCTCTGTTTGTTCTGTCCTCGAGCGTTTGGGTTTCTTCGCTTGAACCATAGCATACAGATCATCCGTCTGATTGGCTGATGCTTCTGAATACACTGGATCGTCATTGGTCGGAGCTGTTTCTCCTGATCTGCTGACACGATCCTCCTGCTGTTTCATAAAATAACAATCACACAGACATCACAAGATCAATCTGAGATATTTTCTCAAATATTAGTCAAGCAACAGTACATTACTTTTTAAGTATTAATTTTTATAGTCAAATATAAAATCTACATCATGATCTTGCTGCTTTTGTAGATTGAGGCAGAGGTGGGTAATCCAGGGACCAAAGAGTAAAAGTCCTGCCATATTTTTGCTCCACCCATGAACTCAGCAGCTGATCTCACCAGAGGAACCAAGTCATTCCTTCCAAGTCACAAACTAATCTTGAGTCAAATCCCAAGTCCTCAAAGAGTTAAAGTTAATGAGATAATTAAGTGACTAGTTAAATGAAGATTGTGCATTAGCGATGAACACCTGAGGTTTACCATCAACATCACTGAAGAAACGAGAAACACAAGAACTACAACTGACTTTAAGCACAGCCTTGGATGAAATCAACTGGAAGAAAAAAAAAACTGTCCCACCATAATTGTGGTGAGTATTTGCTTCAGTGGAGCTCTTGAGCCTTTAAGTGGTTTCTAGAAATCTGCTTGTAAGCAATTGCATTATTGTTTAACTGTAAACATTTGTGCAATGCTGATGCAACTCTTGATCTAACAGGTAACTTTTGCTTTTGATGACTGTATGAGCTTGATTTAAATGTATTGATTATCATTTTGGACTGACATTATTTGTACCCTTAACATTATTTGAGATGTAATTAAATCAGCTCAGTGTGAATATTTGTTCTTCACATATCACAGTTCTCTTTTCTCCACAACATCTTATACAAAGAGATATCTGACACAACAAGTAAAGGGTCAAGAACACAACTAAACCAGACACTGATCTCCATGATGGTGGCAACATTTTAACCAATAAAACATCAACATCTGATCCTCTGTAGTTCTCAATAACAGCAGGTGTTCATCTTTAATGCACAGTCATCATTTAATTAGTTACTTAATTATCTCATTAACTTTAACTCTTTGAGGACTTCAGATTGGATTTGGAATGACTTTTCTTCCTTTGATGAAATCAGCTGCTGAGTTCATGGGTGGAACAAAAATATGGCAGGATTTTTACTCTTTGGCCCCTGGATTACCCACCTCTGGATTGAGGTATGTATTATCAATCTTGCCTGATTTTGTCTGACATCTTCAGCTCCACTGTCTCTCCTCTTCTTCCTGGAAAATTTTGTTACAAACTGAACAGTAATTTATTGCAAGTTAAATTTAACATTTTGCAATAAATTCAACAAAATCTGCATTTGTGTTAATTTGTGAAATGACTTTTAAATGCAGGAGCTCACTTAATAAACACGATGATGATGATGATGATGAAGATCAATCCTCCACATCCCACCACAATCCCAATAACTGTGTGCAGAGCAGCTCTCTGAACCCCTGAAACAAGATGTTCATGAAGATCATTTCACACTAGAGACAGATGAAACTCAAAGAGTGTCTGTTTATAGTGAATACCTTTAACAGAGACTGAAACAGACGCTGATCTCTGAGATCCATGTTGATTCTGAGTCTCACAATAGTAGCGTCCGCTGTGACTGGAGTTAAAGCTGGAGATGATGAAACTCTGTCCAGATCCAACAGCTGAGCTTTGATTCTCCTTAAACCAGCTGAAGTTCAGAGCAGGAGGGTTTGAGTCACTGCTGCAGATCAGAGTCACTGAATCTCCCTCCACTATTTCAGCAGACGGACTGATGGACACTGAGACACTCTTTGGAGGATCTAGATTAAATGTAAATGATTAATAATTTATTTAACTTCTATTTAACTTATGGTTGTTGACATTAACTGAAGTGTATCCACAAGCAGAAATTAAAAGAGATTTTATTTGTTCAGAAAGGTACATGTACTGATTTATAAACCCATGAAGATTGTCTCTACACACAGATTCTGGATTCACCTTCATTTTCATATTATTACATTAGTAAATATAAATCATGTCTAATATTGATGTCATCTATTCAGAATGAATGGGCTGAATTTAACTAATCTGAAGTTAATTCTGAAAATCTCTGAATAATCAGTGAAATATTTCTCTAATGTTAATGAATCAGTTTGTACTCACATCCTACATGAAGAAAAACAGGTGGAGAGATCAGATGTTCCTCTCCTGAAACAGCACACTGATAGTTTCCTGAATCATGAAGACTGACTGACTGCAGATGAAGCTGATTCTCTGTGATGATTCCTGTAGTTAATATCTGTGTGTATCTGAACCAGATGAATGTTGTTTGTTGAGGCAGAGAGCAGCTGCTTTTACATGTCAGAGTGACTGAATCTGTCTCTTTCACACTCTGCTCTATCTCCACCTGCAGATCTGACAACAACATCTCTGTGATTCACCATTATAGTTTAATCAACATAGCTTAATGTTATAACAATTGAAACTTTAAGCAGAAGAAACTACCCACTGGGCAAAGTTACGTCCACTGGACGTCTTTTTATGTCTTTGCTGACGTTGAAAAGAAGTCCACTGACGAGAAAGAAATTAAAGTTTTTTTATATGTTTTTTGACGTCTTCTGTACGTCTGATTTAAACGTTAACCTCCTTACAAGGTTAAAACTAGTTCAAAAGTGGTTAGTGGAAATATTTTCAACATCATTTAAGGTTAATTTAGGCGTAACTTATACTGTTTCTGGACCAAATCAACACTCTCAGGATGCGTTAGATTTAGACTTGTGTTATTTCAATGTAATTTCCAGACAATGTGTTTGTCCTAAAATCAAGAAAATAAAATTATCTTTATGAAATAATGAAATAACTGACGATTGAGCATGTGGTAAAATCAACTGCAAATCAAAGACATTCAACGTCTGCAAAGACATAAACAAACATAACTTTGCCCAGTGGGTGGTAAAGAATAAAGAATTTACATTTAAACATTTGCTTTCATCCAAAGTGACTTGCATTGATTCAAGGTAAACACTATCAGTAAAAGTATTTCCTGGGAATTGCTCTCATGGTTTTGTCATTACTAGTGCCATTCTCTACTGTTTGAGCTTCTGGAATAACAGGTGACACAATGAGTGTTTTATATGTTTCATAATGTGTTTTACATATTTCTGTGGTGTATTTGTGTCTGTAGCTCTACCTGTGACGTCCAGCTGAACTCCAGGACGTCCTGTCCATCTTCCATCCTTATTGTTTGTAGTGAATCTGCAGTTGTAGATGTGTTTATCTGCTTCTGTTACATTCGTCAAAGTGATTCTGCAAGTGTTTTTTTTATATTCACAGTCACACTGAACTCTTCCTCTCTTTTCTGGGTCTAAACACAGGTCAGGGGTTTCTGTAACAGCTACTGCAGGTTTGGTCCAGAAGACTGCCTTGAGCTGATGATCATGAGGATATTTTACAGTACAGGACAGTTTCACTGTTGACCCCTTTAATGCACAAACATATGAAAGACTGTAATTCACTCCCCAATCCTGCTGACCATCACCCGCTGAAACACAAAACACAGAAATTAGAAATATAATTAGGCTTTCAAACACACATTTCATTTTCTTTTAGATTTCAGCTGATGTCTAACTTTACAAACTCAATTCAAAAGAAATAAAAAAATTAAAGGGTGTGAATAATTCACTAATGTTAAAGAATCAGTTTATACTCACATTTTACTTTAACAAAAACAGGTGGAGAGATCAGATGTTCCTCTCCTGAAACAGCACACTGATAGTTTCCTGAATCATGACGACTGACTGACCGCAGCTGAAGCTGATTCTCTGTGATGATTCCTGTAGTTAATCTCTGTGTGTTTCTGAACCAGATGAATGTTGTTTGTTGAGGCAGAGAGCAGCTGCTTTTACATGTCAGATTGACTGAATCTGTCTCTTTCACACTCTGCTCTGTCTCCACCTGCAGATCTGACAACAACAACTCTGTGATTCATCAGCTTAAAGTGACAGTCCACTTAAAAGTCTGCATAAAAATATAAATTCAGTCATTAGTTTGACTTCATGCAAACACCTCTTGAGCATTATACTAACGGGAGCAGAAAGTGTTTGACTTGACGGCTCCAGCCCCGACTGCAAGCGGCTCTCTCGTTGATCGACATCTGTAGCCGTGCTTCAAGTCGAACACATTATCTATCACTCTTCTGTTGGTCTAAAGCCATTTACAAATTTCCTGCTTGTGATGGTCCATTTAATAGCAATTCAGTTCTTGTTTATATGTATAGCACGTCACAGGACACTTTGATGCGCTTGGAAGAATTTATTTGCAAAAAGCATTTCTATCTCCCATTATTCGCATTAACCCTTTTTCGAAAGGTCAAAAACCTCAAGCGAGTGTAAAAGCTTTTTTGTCAATTAAGGCATTTCTATTCGAAATTCAGCGATACTAAATTTGATTCTAATGCAATACTTAAAATGCACAAAAAACCAGCGTGATGGAAACCCAGCTAGTGTTGAGACAACACCTAAACTCTTCTGACAAGAAAATATCATATACCAATAAAATACAGCTTGAAGTCACATGTTCAGTTAAATAGATGGAACAATTTGTGAATGTAGATATGTGTGTGTGTGTAAATGTGTACTTGTTTTTCTATTCTGGTGGGGACTTAAACCTGAATACACACAGACTCATGGGGACTCGTGTCACGGTGGGGACCTAAATTGACCAAGTTTCTTGAAAATCTAAAAATTCAGAAAGTTTCCTGTGAGGGTTAGGTTTAGGGGTAGGGTTGGTGTAGGGCGATAGAAAATACGGTCTGTACAGTATAAAAACCATTACACCTATGGAGAGTCCCCACAAGGATAGCTGACCAGACAGTGTGTGTGTCTGTGTGTGTGTGTCTGTGGTGTATTTGTGAGAGTTCACTAGCTCTACCTGTGACGTCCAGCCGAGCTCCAGGAATCCCTGTCCATCTTCCTCTGTCTGTAGTGAATCTGCAGTAGTAGATGTGTTTATCTGCTTCTGTTACACTCGTCAAAGTGATACTGTAAGTGTTGTTATATTCACTGTCACACTGAACTCTTCCTCTCTTTTCTGGGTCTGAACACAGGTTCGGTGGATCTCCATCAGTAACAGTAGGTTTGGTCCAGAAAGCTGTTTTGAGCTCATGATCATGAGGATAGTTTAAAACACAGGACAATTTCACTGTTGAACCCTTTAATGCACAAACATATGAAGGACCATAATTCACCGTCAGATACTGCTGACCATCACCCCCTGAAACACAAAAATTGGATTTGAGCTGTTTTGTACACTGTAAAACCCGACAAGTTAACTTAACTCAAAACGTTTGAGTAAACAGATTGCCCTGATTTAAACCATGTAAGTTTGTTCATTCTAGTTCATTCTCAATAAGATCTTCTGTAGATGTCTGACAGAAATAAAGTCAGTCTGGTTATTAATAAGTGGAGCTGGTGATGCTGTTTGTGGGTTGTTTAATAAGATCTTGAGAGATTTCATGTATTTTATTTCAGTTGATTTCATCTAAGTCTGTGTCTGAAGTCAGTTGTAGTAGTTCTTGTGTTTCTCTTTTCTTCAGTGATTCTGTTTGTTAGCAGCAGCTGTTCATCACTAATTCTCAATCAGCACTCAGTTAATCACTTAATTACTTAATTGCAATGTATATCTTCTTTCAGTGAACTCGAACACGAACAGTGCTACGGACACTCTTTGCTCGACTTTAACATCTTGCTTAGACAACTTTTGCCCACTGTTGTCTAGGCCAGCACGCACTGCCCCATCTGCCCCCTGGCTGTCCGAGGTTCTCCGTGAACATTGCTCTAAACTCAGGGCTGCAGAGAGGAAATAGCAGAAATCAAAAAACTCTACGGACCTTAGTGTGTATCAATCTCTCCTCTCTTCCTTCTCTGCAAATGTCTTCACAGCTAAAACATCCTACTACCACAACAAAATTAACAGCTGCTGTGACGCTCGGACACTATTCAAGACTTTCTCTTCTCTTCTTAATCCGCCGCCTCCACCTCCTCCATCAACTCTTACAGCGGACGACTTTGCATCTTTCTTCACAAATAAAACGAGATCCATCAGTGAACAATTCTCCACACCACAGACTGAGGAAAACTTCACAATGACTGATGCACACTCTTTATCCTCCTTCTCCCCACTCTCAGAGATCAACGTCACCAAAATTCTCCTGTCCAATCATCCTACTACTTGTCCCCACTCACCTCCTTCAAGCAATCTCTTCTTCAGTCATACCTTCACTTACTCACATTATCAACTCCTCTCTTCAATCTGGAACATTTCCCTTAGCATTCAAGCAGGCTCGGGTAAGCCCACTGCTCAAGAAACCATCTCTAAATCCAGCGCTTCTTGAAAACTACAGACCGGTATCCCTTCTTCCATTCATTGCAAAGACACTTGAGCGGGCTGTGTTCAACCAGCTTTCTATGTTCCTTGGACAGAACAACCTCCTGGACAGCAACCAATCTGGCTTCAAAAGTGGCCACTCAACTGAGACTGCTCTGCTCTCGGTTACTGAAGCCCTGCGACTAGCAAGAGCAGCTTCAAAATCCTCGGTACTCATCTTACTGGACCTGTCTGCTGCTTTTGACACTGTTAATCACCACATTCTCCTGTCCACCCTCAGAAAGATGGGAATCTCTGGAACTGCTCTCCTGTGGGTTAAGTCCTACCTCTCTGACAGATCCTTCAGTGTGTCTTGGAGGGGTGATGTTTCTAAGTCACACCACCTTGCTACTGGGGTTCCTCAAGGCTCAGTACTTGGACCACTTCTCTTCTCCATCTACATGACATCTTTAGGATCTGTCATTCAGAAGCATGGCTTTTCTTATCACTGCTATGCTGATGACACCCAACTCTACTTCTCATTCCAGCCAGATGACCCGACGGTAGCTGCTCGCATTTCAGCCTGTCTGAGTGACATTTCTAGCTGGACCATCACCTTCAGCTTAACCTTACAAAGACTGAACTACTGGTGATTCCAGCTAACCCATTGATTAATCACAACTTCTCTATACAGCTGGGCTCGTCAACCATAACTCCTTCGAGGACAGCCAGAAACCTAGGAGTTGTGATGGATCATCAATTAAGCTTCACTGACCACATTGCTACAACGACCCGGTCCTGCAGGTTTGCCTTATACAACATTAGGAAGATTAGACCCTTCCTGTCAGAGCAAGCAACCCAACTTCTTGTCCAAGCTCTTGTTCTCTCCAGACTGGACTATTGTAATGCTCTCCTGGCGGGCCTTCCTGCATGTACTGTCAAGCCTCTGCAAATGATCCAGAATGCAGCAGCAAGGGTTGTCTTTAATGAGTCAAAAAAAGCTGACGTTACTCCTCTTCTCATCAGGTTACACTGGCTACCAGTAGCTGCTCGCATCAAATTCAAGGTACTGATGCTTGCCTACAAGACGACCACTGGCACGGCACCAACTTACCTAAACTCACTGGTTAAATCCTATGTGCCCTCCAGAAGTTTGCGCTCTGCAAGTGAACAACACCTTGTGGTGCCATCCCAAAGAAATTCAAAATCACTCTCACGGACCTTTTCCTGGACTGTGCCCAGCTGGTGGAATGACCTCCCAATCTCAATTCGTACAGCTGAGTCTTTACTCATTTTCAAGAAACATCTAAAGACTCATCTTTTTCGCCTGCACTTAACCTACTAACACCAGTACTTTTCCTTTTCTTGTCTTTTTCATTTAATTAAAAAAAATATATATTTATATACACCTGGCTATGCGTTCTATACTAGACTGAGACTTGTCATGGCACTTGTATTCTGTTGTTGTTCTCTTGTTGACCTGACTGCTTCTATTGTTCTCATTTGTAAGTCGCTTTGGATGTAAATGTAAATGTAAGTAAAGAGTACTTATAACTGTTAGTTTTAAAACTTAAATGGTTTAAGGCAATCGGTTTCCTCAAATGGTTTGAGTTAAAATAACTTGTCAGGTTTGAGTGAGGCTGTGTCTGAAGTCAGCTGTAGTTCCTTTCTCTCTTTTCTTCAGTGATTCTGTTTGTTAACAGCAGCTGTTCATCACTAAAGCTCAATTATCACTCAATTAATCACTTAATTTAATTGCAATGTAAATCTTCTTTCAGTGAACTCAACTGAATTAAGTTCAGAGTACTTAAACAGTTTAAGGCAATCGGTTTCCTCAAACGGTTTGAGTAAACTTAATTTGTCAGGTTTTTAAGGATATTTGTTTACTCAAACGGTTTGAGTTAAGTTACTTGTCGGGTTTTACAGTGTGGGTATTACCGTGTACCAGAGCTCTTCATCACTCAAGTGCAACGCTATCGAGCAAAGCTACTGAATTAGAAAACCATGCCTATCAAATCATAAAAGTTGTCAGTTTTACTGACTCTGACGCTCATTTCAACTGGAAACTGCCGTGAATCAGACATATAGGTACGTTTTTATCAGTTTTGAAGAAATGTATGCAGAGGCACGTGTTTCCAGTGAGCCTAGTTTTTATGTTAACTGACAGCAAAACACTTTAAGAGCTACAAAGTGTGAAGAGCTCAAGAGTTTTTCAAGAGTGTTAAAGTGTGTGTTTAGTGAATGTAACTGAAGACTCACCCGCAGTCATGATCACCAAGATCAGAGGAAGAGATGTTACGAGTGACGGCACCATAGTGATTTCTGCAATAAAAAACACAAACTTTATTGTGTTGATAATCAATAGACAGATCATAATGACTTCAGATTAATTGACTGCACATTGAAGGCTTGACGTGTGCTGAGGATGTTTCTCATGTCAGGCCTCGTGTGTCTAAAGACTTTCACAAAACATTTACATGTGTATCTTTATCAAATATTGAGCTTCTGGAGTTTATATTAAGTCATGACCGCATTTTTACAAATAATCTGTTGTAGATCTGTTATTTTACCAAATGTTAAAATGGTCTTACCACGCTGCAGTGTCAATGTCTGAGTGTCAACGCTCAAATGATATAAATATCAGCAGCTTAAAGAGTCAAATGACTAGTTTTCACACTTGAATATGCAGTTCAAAATATTCATCTTCCTCTTCCTGGACATGTGTAACTTCATCTCAACTACACAAGAACAACTCAAAGTCTCCAGATCCAAAAAAATAACAATCTTTAGGATTCACTGTTAATTAAATATTTGTGAGAAAATACCTGAAACATGAGAGAAAGAACTGTGTAAAGATGCTCATTACGGCTGCAGGAGCATCTATGTGTTTATAAGAGATGAAAGTAAAGAACTCTTAGATTCACTTCCTCTTTCTGATTTTAACTCTGTGTTTAACACATGGAGCGATGCTGCAATCAGGAGCAAATACACTGTGTTTAAGTGAGTCAGTGTCAGTCTCATAGACACTACCAGACTGACAAAAGATGAAGTACAAATAATATTGTTCTTCTAAAAGAACAGATCTATTGAATGACTTTACAAAAATTAAGAAACTGGGATTACTCCAGTCTTTTCTGTTCTTCCATTGACTTCACTGTCATCTGGTGGTCTAAAAAATGAAGCGCATCTTAATGCCTGCTACAGCAGTCTGACTGTTAGACAACATGATGATTTTAGAAACAATAAAAGGTAATTTCATGGGTTTGATTTAGGTTTATTTTAAGGGGTGGATTCAGGGTTAGAACCTTTTGGGCTCAAACCAACTATCTGACTGTTAAAAACAAAATCTGAGCAGAGCAGTGACATCCACTGATTAAAGCGAGAGAGCGAAATGTCACGAAAGAAGTGTGTTTTTGGTTGCCAGGGCAAGACAACCCTGCACAGATTACCAAAGAAAAAAAAGCATTAAGGGACCAGTGGATGGAGTTTATTTTTACAGAGCATCAACGGAGTTGTGCAAGTGTTTTTGTTTGTTCCCTGCATTTCGAAGATGCTTGTTTTACAAAAAAGGCCCAGTTTGACGCCAGATTTGCACATCGTTTATTTCTTAAGGATAATGCAGTCCCAACGAAATAGGGTCACAATCGTGTGTTGGAACCGCGTGCGGTGAGTAAAACTGCTTCAAATATCTCTGTGTTATTAACTTAGCTATCGGCGCGTAAGCACATCAAGTAAACAACATGCGATGTTGTCATCAAACTGCACTTTTCACATGTACAGCTTCAAAAAAAAAAAAAAAGACGACAAAGTGGAACTTAGTCATTTTCCACAACCGCTAAGCAAATATATACAGTTTTATTACATACCACATATAGACGTCGTTGCTGATGCTGCTCTTGTTAAATTTCAGCCTCTGGATCTGATTCTGGATCATAAATAAACGGCTGAATCTGACTGTTAGCCATGGTTTGTTTTGAATGATGTTTTTTCCACACGGTAATGTCACAGCTTCCAAACGCTCTCAACGCAAAAGCCTACTGGCGCTCGTGATTCTTTAGCTCCGCCCACACGTCACGCATCCAGCCGGTCGTGTTTTTCCGGGAAAAATCGTTACAGACTATCTTTCTCTTATAAATATAATAAAACTAAAGACTTTTTGGAGTTATGAAGGATGCAGTACTACTCTATAGGTACTCAAGATTAACAGGATATTGAGTGAAAACGAGCATTTCACCCTTCCCCCCCCCCCCCCCCCCCCCCCCCCCCCCTTAAGCTACTGTGTTACTTTCTGAACCTGTGGCTAAACAATATGAATTATTAGCTTTAACTCTTATCGTTTCTAGAACTGTACATCTTACAGTTGTTGGATGCTATAGACATCATTGGATTATAAGGAGCTTCTTATACTGGGTGATTTTAATGTGAATTGGTTGCAGTCAGCTTCTGATTGTCTTAAATTAATTTGTGATACTCTTAACTTCTCTCAGCTAGTTGAGATGCCCACTAGACCAAATTTGAAGGACTATAAAAAGTCAACATTAATTGATCTTATTTTTACAAATGTTCCACACAAATATTCATTGGCTTCTGTATTTGCAAATGATGTTAGTGATCACTGTGTTGTCACCATAGTTAGAGATACAAAACTATCTAAACAGAAATCACGTATCATTACAAAAAGGTGTTTGAAATATTTTAATGAGCAATGTTTTCTCCATGACCTTGCAACTTATGACTGCGAAACGATTTCCCTCATCCCCGATGTCGAGTCTGCTTGGAAATATTTTTATGATGGACTTAATTCGGTTTTTAATAGGCATGCACCAATTAACAAATTTAGAGTTAAAGGCAGGAATAACCCCTGGTTTTCTACAGCATTGTCTACTCTTATACGTGAACGGGATATTGCTTGGGCAACAGCTAGGCAATCTGATGTAGATTCTGATTGGACTTGTTTCAGACAGATTCAAAATAAATGTACAGTCGCCATCAGGAATGCTAAAGCCGACTACTTTATTGCTAAAACTACGACTAATTTAAATAATCCTAAAAAAAATTGGCAGAATATAAAATATATAGCAGGGAACAAAAAATCATCAGATTTTCCTTCACGTATAAATAAGGATTCCACTGTCATTTCTGATAAAGAGCAAATACTTAACCATTTTAATAAGCATTTTATTGATTCTGGGTCTTTATTCAAGTCGTACAATCTTTGGCCCTCAAATAATGACTTTGTTAGTGCAGAAACTAGTTTTAAAAAGGAAGAGTTCTCTTTTGTTCACATCAAGCGTACTGATGTCCATAAAGCACTTAAATCGCTTGATATAAACAAATCTCCAGGCCCTGACTGTGTGGAAACTATCTATTTGAAAATGGCAGCTGATATCATATCGACCCCTTTAACTTACCCACATAGCAACATTGTTTCGGCCCAGATCCGGCCCACATCTGGCACCCGTGGAAAGATGATCTGGCCCACATGCAGCGTGGAATGATGGCACTTGGGCGGACCGCTCCTGTTTGCCAGCTTTGAGCCACAAGCAGGCCATAGCAATGCCACATGTCAGCCAAAGTAAAGAAATTAATCATAAATGGACCTTATCTGAGCCACAACATATGTCTATATTAAATATGAAGTAATTTCAGCCTTAATAAGCCTGTTAACAAGCAGAATCACTGAAGGAAAGAAGAGAACAGAAAAAGAGATAAGCAGAAACACAAGAACTACAACTGACTTCAGCCACAACCTTAGATGAAATCAACTGAAGATAAAAGAAGCCATTAAATCTCTCAAGATCTCAGCAGAGGAGGAATAAACAACTCCACAAACATCTTTACCAGCTTCACTTATTACTAACCAGACTGACTTTATTTCTGTTAGACATCTACAAAAGTTTTTATTGAGAATTAACAAGGGTTTAACTCTAATGTGTGTCACCATAACAGAGATTAGTGTTTTCATTAGTTGGGCTCTTAACTCTTATTATATATTTTGTCTTTTTTGGCCACTGTGACAGTGTGTTTGTTAAATATATATATATATATATATATATATATATATATATATATATATATATATATATATATATATATATATATAATTTAATCCAAACAAAATTGAAATTACAAACTCTGTTGCTTATGGGACATTTTAAATTTATTATTCGATCACTCGAAGAAGACTCATTGATTTGTGATTGTTTTTAAGTGTTTTAAATAGTACATTTGTTGTTTCAATTTGTAAGTGTGACTGTAACTGCTGTCCATTCTTGGCCAGGACTCTCCTGTGAACGAGATTTTAATCTCAGAGAGATTTTCCTGGTTAAATAAAGGTCAAATAAACTTACAGTGTGAAGTTTCTTGCCATCCACTGGCCTTTTAAGTAACTTTAATTTTTAATTGTTAAAATTATGGTTACAAGTGATCACCTTTGTGTAAATGTCACTAACTACATCAGAACACTCAATAGCAAAATAAAAACAGGAACCTTATGTCTTATAAGCAGGTATCTTAAAATTATTATAACTTGGTTAGGGTTTTTATAGGAAAATAGACCAGATTACAATTAAGTGTAAAATGTGCTAAATTCTAATAATTATGTATTGATGAAAATAAAGACTTTTCTAGCAATGTTAAAATGTAATGTATTTAGCAATAAAATCACACAGTATGAACACACAAAACAAAATATCTGACTGTACAAATCAAGAGCTAAAAGGCCTTTGACTATTAAAGGTCTGAGTGGTGTCCATGTGTGATTGTAGAGAGAGGACAGTGTGTAATATTCATGATTAAGACTGAAATAAACCAGTGGATTTTAGGCTGAAAGCCATTAAAGGGGCTCCAATACTGTTTCATCCATTCATGAAAGGCATTCATGAGTTTTTTTTTACACTATTAAAGAGTTGGACTCTTATGCTAAGCATAGACAAAGTAAAAAAAATAAATAATACATTTTGGACGTATGATCTTACTTCCAGGTTCATACAAGTTTCAGAGAGTTTTTTTCATTCATGACGTAGACAAGGGTGGAAGTCCTTATATGGGCATTTCTCCTGGAATAATGCACCCGCACATGCATCGACTAGCGAGAGCGAGATCACATCCATCAACGAGCTTCATCTGGCGGCAGGGCTGCATGGGACTTGCTCTGGAAGAATGTCTCCAAAGAATTGTGTTTATGGTTGTAAGGGAAGGATAACTTTGTTCAGCTTCCTAAAGAACCCAGCGTTATATAAACAGTGGATACAGTCTGTTTTTCGAGGGGCAACAATGGAGTTTCACAAATGTGTTTGTTGATTAATGTTTTATAAATAGTGCCCAGTTTGACGCTAGAGTTGCACATTGTTTGATACTGAAAGATGAATCAGTCCCAGCTATTAAAGATCCTGGTCATGATTCAGAATGGCAGACGGTAAGTGAAACGGCATCAAATGTCTGTTTTGTTGGCATTCGGTCCTCAAGTGCTCATCGCTCTTTAGCTCCGCCCATGGTTCGCCTCCAGGAGCGCAGCTTTTTTACGGAAAAAAATCGTAAAGCTGTATCTTTCTTTCATAAATATGATAAAACTAAAGACTTTTTGGAGATATGAATGATGCAGTGCAACTCTATAAGTACTCGAGATTAAAATGAGATGATACTGTGTGTGTTATGCCTCCTTTAATTTCCAAACAGCAGAACAGTCCATGAATGTGTAAATGTGTGAAATCAAGCAGAGAAGGATCTGGAATATGACCTGGACTGAACTCAAACTCAGGTCTCCTGTGAGCATCAGATCGACCACATGTTCTTCATTTGACTGAGCTGTAGATCACGTCCTCAGATCTGGGGAGAAGGTTTATGAATATGATAATGTTACTCCAGCAGGTGACTATCCATCATTTCAACAACACAAAAACGAGAGGTCTGATTAAGCATTGAATGTGTCTCGTTTTGGTTCAGATGAATCGTTCCTCACCTGCTGGCATCAGACGGATGTTGAATCTCAGTGGTCTCTTCAGTCTTGTTCATGTCTTTGTTCTTGAAGTGATGGACACTGGCATACTGAATCTCTTCAGCATCTCCAGAGTCTTTTTCTGTTTGTTCTTTCCTCGAGCGTTTGGGTTTCTTCGCTTGAACCATAGCATACAGATCATCCGTCTGATTGGCTGATGCTTCTGAATACACTGGATCGTCATTGGTCGGAGCTGTTTCTTCTGATCTGCTGACAAGATCCCCCTGCTGTTTCATAAAATAACAATCACACAGATATCACAAGATCAATCTGAGATATTTTCTCAAATATTAGTCAAGCAACAGTACATTACTTTTTAAGTCTTAATTTTTATAGTCAAATATATAATCTATATCATGATCTTGCTGCTTTTGTAGATTGAGGTATGTTTTATCAAAATTGCCTGATTTTGTCTGACATCTTCAGCTCCACTGTCTCTCTTCTTCTTCCTGTAAAAAAAAATGTTTTGCAACAAATTACTGAACAGTATAATTTTTTGCAAGTAACATTTAATATTTTGCCATAATTTTAACAAATTCTGCATTTGTGTTAACTTGTGAAATTACTTTCTAATGCAAGGGACTCACTTAATAAACACAATGATAATGATGATGATGATGATGATGAAGATCAGTCCTCCACATCCCACCACAATCCCAATAACTGTGTGCAGAGCAGCTCTCTGAACCCCTGAAACAAGATGTTCATGAAGATCATTTCACACTAGAGACGGATGAAACTCAAAGAGTGTCTGTTTATAATGAATTGAGCGCAGCGTTAGTTCAGTCAGGCCACGGAGGTATGGGCTGTGACCAACTGATACGGTCAGCTGTCAAATGGCTCCAATCATACCATTCTCCTATTAGTCATGGGACATATAAACGTGGCACTACTGTTCGGTAAGTATGCTCAATGGCTCGCAACCCTCCCTCCCCATTATAAGCATGAGGACATTACTGTGCACCTTTTGGCTGTAGTGTCTTTGTTTCAAATGACTTAGGCTTTCAAATTGTAGCTGGTATGGACCTCACTGCTGAGAGACACTCATCTTCATAACCAGGCTAAAGGATAGACGTACCACTGCCACATCTACATGATTATCACTGTTTGCTTAAAGACATTACTAAGAGTCTTAATTGTCATGTATTTCCAAGCTGATGGTTCCAGGGGGTTAATGTTTAAGCTTTTAATTTGGGAGCAAGAAGCCCCATAAGGAACCATACCGCCAAAGATAGATTGTGTACAATAAACTCAAGTAACTTTCCAAAGTGGTCCTGTCTGAAATACCTTTAACAGAGACTGAAACAGATGCTGATCTCTGAGATCCATGTTGATTCTGAGTCTCACAATAGTAGCGTCCACTGTGACTGGAGTTAAAGCTGGAGATGATGAAACTCTGTCCAGATCCAACAGCTGAGCTTTGACTCTCCTTAAACCAGCTGAAGTTCAGAGCAGGAGGGTTTGAGTCACTGCTGCAGATCAGAGTCACTGAATCTCCCTCCACTATTTCACCAGACGGACTGATGGACACTGAGACACTCTTTGGAGGATCTAGATGAAATGTAAATGATGAATAATTACTTTATTTAACTTCTCTTATGGTTGTTGGCATTAACTGAAGTATATCCACAAGCAGAAATTAAAAGATTTTATTTGAGTGATGAGATCAGAAAGGTACATGTATTGATTTATAAACCCATGAAGATGGTCTCTACACACAGATTCTTGATTCACATTCATTTTCATATTATTACAATAGTAAATAAAGCATGTCTAATAATAAAATATGTCATCTATTCAGAATTAATAGTGAATGAATGATGAATTTA
The DNA here is from genome assembly GCF_003368295.1 of Carassius auratus. Classification (NCBI taxonomy): domain Eukaryota; kingdom Metazoa; phylum Chordata; class Actinopteri; order Cypriniformes; family Cyprinidae; genus Carassius; species Carassius auratus. Next base: position 115,427 of record NW_020526470.1, on the reverse strand, counting down.
TCAAACAAATCTGAAGTTAATTATGAAAATCTCTGAATAATCAGTGAAATATTTCTCTAATGTTAATGAATCAGTTTGTACTCACATCCTACTTGAAGATAAACAGGTGGAGACTTCAGATGTTCCTCTCCTGAAACAGCACACTGATAGTTTCCTGAATCATGAAGACTGACTGACTGCAGCTGAAGCTGATTCTCTCTGATGATTCCTGTAGTTAATATCTGTGTCTCTCTGAACCAGATGAATGTTGTTTGTTGAGGCAGAGAGCAGGAGCTTTTACATGTCAGATTGACTGAATCTGTCTCTTTCACACTCTGCTCTATCTCCACCTGCAGATCTGACAACAACATCTCACTGATTCACCATTATAGTTTCACCAACATAGCTTTAATGTTATAACAATTGAAACTTTAAGGAGATGAAATAGTAACAAATACAATATTTACATTTCAGCATTTGCTTTTTCCAAAGTAAATTGCACTGATTCAAGGTAATCACTCTATGATTTCCTGTATTTCCTGGGAATTGCTCTAATGGTTTTGTCATTATTAGTGCCATGCTCTACTGTTTGAACTTCTAGAATAACAGGTGACACAATCTGTGTTTTATATGCTCCATAATGTGTTTTACATATTTCTGTGGTGTGTGTGTGTCTGTAGCTCTACCTGTGACGTCCAGCTGAACTCCAGGAACCCCCGTCCATTTTCCATCCTTATTTTTTGTAGTGAATCTGCAGTTGTAGATGTGTTTATCTGCTTCTGTTACATTCATCAAAGTGATTCTGCAAGTGTTGTTTTTATATTCACGGTCACACTGAACTCTTCTGTTCTCTGGGTCTAAACACAGGTCAGGGGTTTCTGTAACAGCTACAGCAGGTTTGGTCCAGAAGACTGTTTTGAGCTGATGATCATGAGGATATTTTACAGTACAGGAGAGATTCATTGTTGACCCCTTTAATGCACAAACATATGAAGGACTGTAACTCACTCCCCAATCCTGCTGACCATCACCCGCTGAAACACAAAACACAGAAATTAGAAATATAATTAGGCTTTCAAACACACATTTCATTTTCTTTTAGATTTCAGCTGATGTCTAACTTTACAAACTCAATTCAAAAGAAATATAAAAATTAAAAGGTGTGAATATTTCACTAATGTTAAAGAATCAGTTTGTACTCACATCTTACTTTAAGATAAACAGGTGGAGAGATCAGATGTTCCTCTCCTGAAACAGCACACTGATAGTTTCCTGAATCATGACGACTGACTGACCGCAGCTGAAGCTGATTCTTTGTGATGATTCCTGTAGTTAATCTCTCTGTGTTTCTGAACCAGATGAATGTTGTTTGTTGAGGCAGAGAGCAGCTGCTTTTACATGTCAGAGTGACTGAATCTCCCTTATTCACACTCTGCTCTGTCTCCACCTGCAGATCTGACAACAACAACTCATTGATTCATCAGTTTAAAGTGACAGTCAACTTAAAATCCACTTAAAAATGTAAATTCAGTCATTAGGTGCGTTCGACTTCATGCAGCACTGCCCAAACCGATCGCAGTCTGACTTGAAGCAGTGCATGCCGGTTAGAAATGTTATCCGATTTGAGATGGCGCCGACGCTACATGACTGTCACACGTGTCATCAAAGTATCGAGAGTGTTTCGAGAGCAGGCGGTCGATTCAGCCGCCGCAGTTTCTCCAGAGCGACTTCAGGAGCGCTGATGACGACAGCTGCTTCACGATTGGCCAGATTCACCATATGAGAACGATCAAGTGTTTTTCGGGTAAGATGGCAACAAATCTGTGTTTTTAGAACGGTAAAATAATTTTTTATTAGTTTTAATTAGTCAAGTTTATCATAAAAGTGCATATACCCCACTGTATTAGTATTTAAAGAGTATATGATTATGTTGAACTTCATTCTTGAAAAGATGGCGCTGTATTAAGCAGTATATAAAAATTGTTTATGTTTGTCATGGAAATCTTTCTGAAACATCTGTGTATATGACAAATATTGCATTTAATTCACTTCATCTGTGATAAAGTATGCAAACACCGCGTGAGCGTCACTAACGGGAGCAGAAAGTGACAGCTCTTGTAGTCGTGCTTCAAGTCGAACACATTATTTATCACTCTGCTGTTGGCTCTTTCTTTTTCAGAACACATTTACAAATGTCCTGCTTGTGATTGTCCATTTAACAGCAGTTAAGTTCTTGTTTAAATGTACACTTTTCACAACATAACAATATTTCAAAGCAGATTTACAGCCAACTTTTGTTTCAATAAAACAATATCCTTGGGCCTAAATGAACAGGGAATCTAGCATTACTTTCTATTATCTCTTTCTTTTATTTCTCCTAATCTCAAGTGACTGTAGCCGGGTTTCCATCCAAAGTTGCAAATTTAACTTATGCGCAAAATTGGAATATCACACAAAAAAAGCAGCGTTTCCATCCAACAAGTCAAAGAGAACAAAATCATAACTTCCTTATAAACTGGCACTATACATCACTAAGAAAAGTAGGAGAAGCTACTGAATAAAAAAATTTTCATATATAAAAAAAATGCTTGCACCTCAGAACGAGCAGACGAAACACAATGAGTGGATGATGCTGTTTGGGAACGCAGTCGTTTAACAGTGCTAAGAGGCATATAAAAATACTTTGATGACAGACTTTGCTCGGGCGTTTCAGAATGAGCATAACATCATTTCAGATGCAGAGGAACAAGACATTTATTCGCAAAATGCATTTCCATCCCCCATTATTAGCATTGCCCCTTTTTCGCACAAGTCAAAACCTCAAGCGAGCTTAAAAATGTTTTTGTGAATTTTGTTATTTTTTCAGCGATACAAAACATTGATTCTGATACGATACTTAAAAATGCACAAAAAAGCAGGGTGATAAAAACCCAGCTACTGTCAAGACAACAACTAAAGTCTTCTGACAACAAGATAATATGATATACCAATAAAATACAGCTTGAAGTCACACGTTCAGCTAAATAGATGGAACAATTTGTGAATTTAGATTTAGATGTGTGTGCGTGTGTGTGTGTGTGTCTGTGTTGTATTTGTGAGAGTTCACTAGCTCTACCTGTGACGTCCAGCCGAGCTCCAGGAATCCCTGTCCATCTTCCTCTGTCTGTAGTGAATCTGCAGTTGTAGATGTGTTTATCTGATTCTGTTACACTCGTCAAAGTGATGCTGTGAGTGTCTTTATCTTCACGGTCACACTGAACTCTTCCTCTCTTTTCTGGGTCTAAACACAGGTTTGGTGGATCTCCATCAGTTACAGCAGGTTTGGTCCAGATGACTGTCTTTAGCTCATGATCATGAGGATATTTTACAGTACAGGACAGTTTCACTGTTGACCCCTTTAATGCACAAACATATGAAGGACTATAATTCACTGTCAGATACTGCTGACCATCAACCCCTGAAACACAGATTACAGTAGACAGTAGTTTACATTAGAAAATTAGGTGTTTTGAACCAATGTATATAAATAATTTTTTTTCAGTTTGACCATTTTTATGCAACCCAGCCTCATTGGAAATACGTGCCTCTACAAACATTTCTGCAACACTGTAATTACATTTCACAGCAGTTTCAAAGTGAAATGTCCCGAGAGTGGCACTAAAACACACATTTAATACGTGGCCATGGCAAGTTTTCATTACGTTGGTACAGGCAGGTATTGCAGAGTTTTGAGAAACTTACTGCAGATGTTCAGAAAGTTGTGTGTCACTAAAGATTAATGCTCTGTCATGTTGGAAATATCCCCTAAACCTACCCAAGAGTGTTAACAAATGTAAAAGTAATATAAAAATGTATTTGCTGATGGAGCTATTTTAACTTCCTCGTGTGGATTTGAGTTTTGTACCAGAGCTCTTAATCATTTAAGTACAACGCTATCGAGCAAAGCTACTGAATTAGAAAACCATGCATTATCAGATCGTGCAACATAATAGTTTTAAAGTCATAACATAATATTCTGCTAGTAATTGCAGAAGTGTGAAAATTAACCTTTATTCATCAAAACTCTGTGTTTGTAAATCATACTTTGTGTGAAAATGAATAAAAGTTGTCAGTTGTTGTTTTACTGCCTCTGATGCTCATTTCAACTGGAAACTGCCGTGAATCAGACATATATGTAAGTTTTTATCAGTTTTGCAGAAATGTATGCAGAGGCACGTGTTTCCAATGAGCCTAGATTGTTTTTATGTTAACTGACAGCAAAACACTTTAAGAGCTACAAAGTGTGAAGAGCTCAAGAGTTTTTCAAGAGTGTTAAAGTGTGTGTTTAGTGAGTGTAACTGAAGACTCACCCGCAGTCATGATCACCAACATCAGAGGAAGAGATGTTATGAGTGACGGCACCATAGTCATTTCTGCAATAAAAAACACAAACTTTATTGTGTTGATAATCAATAGACAGATCATAATGACTTCAGATTAATTGACTGCTCATTGAAGACTTGACGTGTGCTGAGGATGTTTTTCATGTCAGGTCTTGTGTGTCTAATCGAGGACATTTACTCATCAGAAAAGGGTCTAAACATTTCATCCATTGTTATTAAAGATGTAGCATTTGAGCACTTCTGTATCATCTCCTTTACTAATTAACTCAGAAGTTAAAGTTTTTGATGATATTGCTACTGTGAAAGGGGAACCAAGTTGATTCATATTTTCTATATTTGATAAAATCACACAGGCGTGAGACCTCAGGGATATCATCAGCTGATAAATTCAGATCTGCGTTCGCGGGCTTCTGCTAAGCCAGAGACAGACGTGTTTTTCAGCGCTGAGAATTATAACCAATCACACAAGATTCTGTTGAGCTTATGAATGCAATGACCAATCAGAGGTGTTCAGATGAGTCATCGTTAAACTGCTGGTGCTTCCGTGATTTTAATGGGAGTTTCTGAGAGTGACTGAACTCTAGACTGTCAGTGAAAATGTTCTTTGATAATGTAAATGTAATTTGCTCTCTTTCTGTACAATGAAAGAATAGTAGCCATATATTACATTAACTTTCAATGTTAAATTCACATCTAATATAAAGTCAGTCAGATCTTGAGAGATTTCATGTATTTTAATTCAGTTGATTTCATCTAAGGCTGTGTCTGAAGTCAGTTGTAGTAGTTCTTGTGTTTCTCTTTTCTTCAGTGATTCTGTTTGTTAACAGCAGCTGTTCATCACTAATTCTCAATCAGCACTTAGTTAATCACTTAATTACTTAAATGCAAAGTTTTAAAACTTACATGGTTTAAATCAAGGCAATCTATTTACTCAAACGGTTTGAGTAAAGTTTACTTATCGGGTTTTACAGTGCTATTTCTTTTGTCTGTTTTCTTAATTGCAGAATATTTATCATGTGCATCCAGTCCTTCGTGCTGTCTTTGCTGTAAACTGGTTTAAAGGGACAGAAGTGAGAGACTTATTTACCCTCATTTGATAAAACTGTTTTGAAAAAAAAATATTTTACATTTAGAAATTTCTAGAATATCTGTTTCTGGTTTTTTATTAGTGTAAAACTTTTCCAAAATAAAAAGTAAGTAAGTGAAATTTTCACTTATTTTTCACTAGATCTTGAAGTGTTCCTGTAGCTCAGTGGTAGAACATTGCATTAGCAAGCACAAGTTTGGGGGGTTCAATTCCCCGGGAACACATGATAGGTGAAAATTGTTAGCCTGAATGGACTGAAAGTTGCTTTGGATAAAAGTGTCTGCTAAATGTATTAATATAATATTATTTAATTCAATTTTACTCAATAAAATTTACTTATTATTATTTTTATTTTTTTACTTAACTTAGTGAAGTAGATTTACATAATTTCCAAATGTGTTAAATTTACTTGAAAAATGCTTGTGCAAATAATTGCCAAATAAAAATTAAGTAAATTTACTTATTACTTTTTTCAGTGTAGATACTACTGTTTTTGGCATGAAAATGAAGAGTGTGTGAGATTTGTGGCAGTGAATGCTGCTCCATGGGCACTTATAACAAGAACTGTGGATGAAGCATCAGCAGAAGATGATGAATTAAAGAAAGTCAGACTAGTCATACAGACTGTTGTTTTGATGAATGCAAGTCGTATGCTGCCAGTGAGCCAAGGATGATTGGACAGATAGTCTTGAGGGTTACACGCATTGTGTTACCACAGTCACTCCAAGCAAGAGCTTTAAACATAGCTCACAAAGGGCATTTGGGCATAGCAGACACCAACCAAACAGAACCTTTCATGTAAAGGTAACAGCACAGACAAACGGCAAGGTGGAGAGGCATGCATACAAACTGAGAAGCATACAGATTGCTCAGGCAGAGGGCTAAGACTAGAAAAAGGATTGCTGTAGGTATGTGGCAATGTACAGTGCTATTGACCACAACACTATTGTTTCCTGAAAATTGTTTTTGACCACTGAAGACCCAATGGTGGAATGTGGAACACAATATAAAATGAATACATCATTCTAACAAACAGCCAATCCAGAGTGTCCCACTAGATGGTAGAGTAGCTCCACAAATGAAACGAAAGGGACAACTCAAACTGTCTGAAGCCTTCTGCACACTGCATGATTTTAGCAATCCTATAATAGTATATCAAATCACACTGTGTGACATGCATCTAATAAACTTAAGACATGTGAATGCAGATTGTACAATTATGACACCTAGTGACTGATAGGCTACAATGCACGTTACTAAAACGTTAGTAGCATGTGCTAGTGGCAGTGATTGAAGCGGGCCAGTACGCACCAGCATGCAGTACTGGCACTTTGATATTTTATGCTGCGTTCCAGGCAGGTTTTTGAGCCCGTAAGTCATGACTTCAAACCACGACTCACGACTTTGTAGCGTTCCAGGCCAGTCACGCCAAACTTCCTGCAGGCGCAAGGAATTGTAGCTAGATTATTATATTTATTGCAATGTTATATTGTCCTAAAACCGTTTTTTCAATGTGTACCACTTTCATTAACACTTGATCCATAGGCTATATTAGCCGTAGGGGCTGCCATTGGTGTTTCACGGGCTATGTGACATCAGAGCTCGGAACTGGGAATACATTGATCTAGTACGAGTTCACGGGTGGGAAGTCACGGGTTTGACTGCCATTCCAATGCACTTTCACGGGTAGAAGGTTGGAAAAACACAGGTTACGGGTTGACTGGAACGCAGCATTAGTCTTTAGCATAATGCCACATTTGAGTGCATACCGGTAATTCTGACATGTTGCCAGTACTGAGTCAAAGCATCAGTGTTTGGGTGATAAGAAATGACACAGTGATTTCCAACTTCTGCAATGTTCAAGGATCCAGTAAGGGAATTTATCAGTAATAAGTTCATTGTACTTTTTATGTTTGCTGAAAAAAAGAGAAGCTGTTAAAGAGGATGTTAAAACAATTTGAGATAAGCAATTTTGAATTTTAGCACCATGTGGGTCGTAGCAGCAAACACACAGTACTGTATTTCTGTCACTGTCAGAAAATGAGCACAGGCTATCTTTGGTCGCGGGACTTTGACAACGGCCATCTTTGAACCTCTCTCACTATACAACATAAGAGCACAGACTAGGAGCCACGATCACAGAATAGTTTCACAATGCATGTCTTTTGTCTGGGATGTGAAGTGTGTAGAAGGCTTGGGAAATTTTTTGTTGAGTTATCTTGTTGAGGAAATGACATGAACTGAAATGTTGTAATATTAATATTATTGTACATAAGGTAAGTTATGTTTAAAAGATGTCTGAAATGTTCTCATGTTAAAATGGAATTCAAAAATACAAGAGCAACTTATTTGTTCGGCAGAGAAAGAAAACAAACATTTAATTTCTCAAGTTATCACTTGAGAAACTCCTTTGTGTTAGTGGCACTTAAATATGTTCACATTGAATATGACAGTTTAAAACACTCACCTAAAGGATTATTAGGAACGCTTGATAAATTTCTCATTAATGCAATTATCTAATCAACCAATCACATGGCAGTTGCTTCAGTGCATTTATGGGTGTGGTCCTGGTCAAGACAATCTCCTGAACTCAATACTGAATGTCAGAATGGGAAAGAAAGGTGAACGTGGCATGGTTGTTGGTGCCAGACGGGCCGGTCTAACTATTTCACAATCTGCTCAGTTACTGGGATTTTCATGCAAAACCGTTTCTAGGGTTTACAGAGAATGGTGTGAAAAGGGAAAAACATCCAGTATGTGGCAGTCCTGTGGGAGAAAAAGCCTTGTTGATGCTAGAGGTCAGAGGTGAATGGGCCGACTGATTCAAGCTGAGAGAAGAGCAACTTTGACTGAAATAGCCACTCGTTACAACCGAGGTATGCAGCAAAGCATTTGTGAAGCCACACCACGCACAACCTTGAGGCGGATGGGCTACAACAGCAGAAGACCCCACCGGGTACCACTCATCTCCACTACAAATAGGAAAAAGAGGCTACAATTTGCACAAGCTCACCAAAATTGGACATTTGAAGACTGGAAAAATGTTGCCTGGCCTGATGAGTCTCGATTTCTGTCGAGACATTCAGATGGTAGAGTCAGAATTTGGCGTAAACAGAATGAGAACATGGATCCATCATGCCTTGTTACCACTGTGCAGGCTGGTGGTGGTGGTGTAATGGTGTGGGTGATGTTTTCTTTGCACACTTTAGGCCCCTTAGTGCCAATTGGGCATTGTTTAAATGAGCATTGTTTCTGACCATGTCCATCCCTTTATGACCACCATGTACCCATCCTCTGATGGCTACTTCCAGCAGGATAATGCACCATGTCACAAAGCTCGAATCATTTCAAATTGGTTTCTTGAACATGACAAAGAGTTCACTGTACTAAAATGGCCCCCACAGTCACCAGATCTCAACCCAATAGAGCATCTTTGGGATGTGGTGGAACGGGAGCTTCATGCCATGGATGTGCACAAATCTCCATCAACTGCAAGATGCTATCCTGTCAATATGGGCCAACATTTCTAAAGAATGCTTTCAGCACCTTGTTGAATCAATGCCACGTAGAATTAAGGCAGTTCTGAGGTGAAAGAGGGTCAAACACAGTATTAGTATGGTGTTCCTAATAATCCTTTAGGTGAGTGTATGTTCATAATTGTCATCTTTGAGACACCCCCCAGAGTTGAGGTGCAGGAAACTCCTCTCTCACATATGCACTGGTTCCTCCTCATCCCCTTCCTTCCCCTCGCACATCCTTCCCTTCACTCAGTTCACTCAAAATGGTCAGTAGTAGAATATAATGAATATAATTACAGTCATGTTTGGTATCATTTGAATAGTCTCAGGGCGAGTGGTACAATGGTCTCAATCTTACAAAAGTAGACTAAAAGATAATACAGATCCTGAGAGTTAAGAGATATTTTGCTTACAGTAATTTGAGTGCCCTTTCCCAGGGTACTTCATGTAAATTGCTTCTGTTCTCTTTGAGTTGTAAAACCACCCAGGTTTGGGACCTGAGTTAATGCAAATTCCAATTATTAGTTCCTGTCTCCATCTTGAGGGATGTTTTCTTGGTCTAAGATACTTAAGGAAATGTTGCAAGAGGATCAGGGCCTTCTGTAGCAAGAATGAGCCCATAACATGAAGTGTCCACACACTTCATCATACTGTGTATTTCTCTAAAAGCCAAGTATGCATCTTACTCTTAAATTCATCTTTGAGAATTTGATGTCTTGTATTGATTAGATATCTTTCAATCGGCTATGCAAAGGGGAAATGTCACATATTGTAGCGTGGAGTCAGAGATGTTTGGATCCATATACAGTAGTTTATTAAAGAGAATGATCAAACAGGCAGAGATTAGAAAAAAGCTTCAGGTATGTCAGGGGATATCCAAAATCAGCAACAGTAACAAGCAGAGGTCGGGGCAGGCAGCAGAGAATCACAGTCGGTATAAACAATCCAGAGTCAAACACGGAAGGAACAAACACTAGGAAAACTCTTGGAAATGCTAGACAGAACTAAGCAAGACTTCGTAATGTGAGTGTAGATGAGTGCAACCTTTATAGTGTCACTGATAGGAAACAGGTCATACAAAATGAGGTCCTAGGTAGGGGTTTATAGGAAATGAAGTCCAGGGTGTACTGAGTCATGTGAAAGTCTGAGTGGTGAATAAACGGATGTGCAGTGACCGGATCATGACACATACCTTGTGTAATGCGTGTGACATGAGTTTCATGAACATCTTGTCTTGTGTCTGATTTAATTTAGCGTCTTTAGCTAGTTTGGGCAAAGACAACAATCAGATGTGCTAAAACAGCAGCCCTATTTAAATCCACTCAAAACCCATGTTTCACTGAGCAATTACTGAATGAACACTGTGCTACATCCAAATGATTGCGCTGTATTTTCTGTAGTATCCTCTTTTTAATTCTTAATGGTTTTAATTCATTTTAAATAAATGTTTTAATAATTTTAAATGATGCTTTGCTTTATGATTATTTTAATTTATTTTTAAGTTAAGCACTTTGAATTAGTATTGTGTATGAAAAACATTGCCTTGTCTAAAGAGCTCCACACATACATATGTATCTACAACAGATATTGAGTTTCTGGAATTAAAATCCATCAAATCAACATTAACCAAACCTTTTTATTTATTTATTTTTATTTTTATTTTATTTTTTCAAACAAGAGTTTTAGCCCTACATAAATATACTGTCTAATGCTAAATGCTGGTAAAAAAAAAAAAAATGGTCTTACCGTGCTGCAGTGTCAAAGTCTGTGTGTCGACACCCAAATGACAAAAATATCAGCAGCTTAAAGAGTCACATTTTAGAAAGTGTAGTTAAATTATTTGTCTTCCTCTTCCTGGATATGTGTGACACCATCTCAACTACACAAGAAGAACTTGAAAAGTCTCCAGATCCAAACAAATAGCAATCTTTAGAATTCTCTGTTAATAAATCTTTGTGAGAGAACACGTGAAACATGAGAGAAAGAACTGTGTAAAGATGTGGGGTTTTTAGAGATGAAGCTTTGTAAGTATCACTTCCTCTTTCTGAATGAAACTCTGTGTTTAACACATCAAGCGATGGTGCAACACAATATCATTTACCACAATCATGAGCAAATGAAAGTCATCATAGTAATTGTAGTAAGTTTTGGTTACACTTTATTTTACATTTACCTGTACTTACAGAATACTTACTTCAGAAAGTACTGGAAAATACAAAGTAATTAAATGTGTTTTTGTTTGGTTTAGGGTAGTTTCAGGGTTAGTATCTAGTTATTACCAAGTTGTTGCTTAGTTAATATCTTGTTTTGGCAATTTAAGTAAATTATAAAGTCATCTTTATACCATCTAAACCCACTTTTAAGATCAGGGAAAATAAGAAGCAAAGACAAAACAAAGTAAGTTATTTTTTACTTGGTTCATTTTGAATTTGGACTCAAAACCAACTGACTCTAAAAAAAAAAAAAGATTTTTAACAATTTTTATTACGCAATTGCATTGAGATTGGTAGCAATGAGGTTTTAGACAGCAAATATTACTCAAAGTAAAAACACATTTAACTGTTACATATTTCTCATCTTTGTATAAAATGAGATTTCAAACTTCAAAAGCATATCACCATAACACTCTGGAATGTGAGTAAATGATGACCAAAGGTTACAAAATAATGGCAGTGAAAAAATATTTTTTGTGATTTAAGATTGAATATCAGCTGTAAACTGACTAAGAAACTGATTCCAAAAACAAAATATCACACACTGGAACTGAAAACAAATGATATTGCAAATAAGTGCAGGTATTCTCATGCACTTAGCATGTGAGCATCACTGAACAGCAACACTGTGGCGAGTGGGGCGGGGCCGAGAGGCGTGGGAACGAGGAGTGAGGCCGGGTGTAGTGATTGGAGATGAGCTACACCTGCGCCCCACCGCCAGTATCGAGTACCACGTAGGAGATGGAAGGATATAAAACTGGAGCGACTATAGTGAAGGACGAGAGAGGACCAGGCCTGGGACATAATTTTATGTGTTTGCTTTTTATTTGCGCTGTTTTGTTTATTTTTGAATATTAAAGTGATTTTTGATTGTGTGCCGGTTCCCGCCTTCTTCTTCCCGATGAGTATGGAGATTTTATTGTTACAAACACATCGAACAGCAGCTTCACTTTACAGAAGAACACAATCTACTCAGATATCAGAGCAAATAGAGACTTTATTACAATAAGTTACAGATATTGAGTTTACCATGAAAACACTGCTTAGCTGTGTGATGAATAACATTATTAGAAAATATAAATGGAGTCTTTACTCCAGTAAAGAGACACTAAACTACATTATTGGGATGTTACTTTAAGAAATACAGAAGTTAAAATGTATTTGTGAGTGCAGCAGAAACATAAAGAAAATATGAAATGTACAATATACATTTGAAAGATTATAAAAAAAATTATAAGCTCCATTACAGTATAGACAGTTACTTCAAGAAGGTTTATGAAAGATACTGATAAGGTAATAATCATCAGATATGATATGAATGAGTTTCTGAGTATTTCCATGTGAGCAGTATTAATGAGTTCCTGCTAGAGTCTCATATTCAGAAGATCTGGACTGAAGCTGGAGAGCCGTGTAGGGGTCATCAGGAGCTCTGGAGTCAGCAGACTGTGAGAGACAGATGAACAGAACACACTGTGTTTATATGACTCTGCTGAATCTGAGAGTAAAGAGTGTTTGAGACCTTCACTGACTCTGATCGTGCTGTAAATGTCAGCAGATGTTCGGGACACTGGATCCAGAGCTGTGTATGTATCATCACTCGAGTCAGCCGTCTGTAGAGAAAGATTTCAGGAGTTTATTCATACTTCAGTGCATTAACATCATCAAATATTGCAGTTGAAGATGAAGATGTGTGTTTGCTGACTCGCCTGCTTTTGATTCATATCTTCACTTCCACCGTTTCTCTTCCTCTTTCTACCGAAAAAAGCCGAAAACTATTAAAACTGTGTTAAAATACATCACATTAATTAACAAAAACAGTTAATTTTAATACTTAAATTTACTGTAAAATACAGCCAAATTTTGACAGTAACAGTGTTTTTTTTTTTTAAACAGTGCATTCTGGGTAATATTCATCATTCTTGAGAAGGTAGACTGCTGCTATATATCGTTAATTAACAATGTTCAAAGTCGACACTCAGCGTGTGTGTTTCAAATCACACCCAACACCCTCAATCACTATTCAATACATGAGTTTACTAATATAGTCCACTTGACAGAGAGAATGAAAAGCTGCTGTTAACGAGCAGAATCACTGAAGAAAAGAGAAACAAGACACACACAAGAACTACACCTGACTAAATTTGACTAAAATATTTGTGGATCTCTATGGAAAAAAGTTATGCAAAGTCATACACTGGTAATGAGAGTAAATACTGAATTCAACTGTATTAATGTGTGTTTGCGCAAGAAAGATCTGTTAAGTTTAATTTAGTTTTGGGGTTCACCATTGTGCTGGAGAGTAGAGTCTGTGTTTCAGTCAATGATGAGACATAAACACAATGATTTTCTGCTGCTTTATATAAAGACGTAAATGTGGGGCTGCTGATACATGATGAGCTCTGTGTTAAGTACTTCAGCACATACAGTACATGTGTGCTATAGCTGACAATGAGCTGCAGTGATTTGAGTAAAAGTCATGCATTTAGTTACTTTACTACTACACATTAAGCATTTGCAGTTTTATATTGAGAAATATTCCTTCTCAATGGACTCAAATGAAATAAGTTCATAGTACTAACATCATAGGTATGCTAGTTTTAAACCCGAACTGTTTGAAGTAGTGGGAGAGGAGTTAAATTCCATGGTAGAATTTATGGTAAAATATTGAAAAAAATAAAAAATAAATAAGAGTGGTAAATTAATGGTTGAGAGTTGTAAATTAACAGTACTTTACTGGAACCCCTGCGGCCAGTAAATTACTGTTATTTAATGGCAAAAAACAATTTACCGTGTTAACTTCACTGATTCAGCATTACTCAAACACTGTGTACACATTATAAGTGTTCATTTAAAACTGAGGACTTTTGTTGTGGGGTTTAAAGGGTTAAAGATTTAAGATGAAGAAAAAACAGCATGAAACATAATTTAAAAGCAATAAACTGTAATTATTACAGGAAACAAACTGTAGAAAAACAGTTAGAAAGTAAATGACTGTTTTTCTACAGTTTGTTGCCATAAAGTAATGGTTGCCAGCAAAAAAGTATTTTTCTACAGTTTGGTTCTGTTAAGTCAAGGAAAAAACTGTAATATACTGTAAAATGTAAAAGATAGTGTCAAGACAAACTTCATTCACCTAATGAACACAATGATGATTATGATGATGATGATGATGATGAAGATAAATCCTCCACATCCCACCACAATCCCAGTAACTGTGTACAGAGCAGCTCTCTGAAACCCTGAAACAAGATGTTCATGAAGATCATGTCACACTAGAGACGGATAAACTCAAAGAGTGTCTGTTTATGATGAATACCTTTAACAGAGACTGAAACAGACGCTGATCTCTGAGATCCATGTTGATTCTGAGTCTCACAATAGTAGCGTCCGCTGTGTCTGGAGTTAAAGCTGGAGATGATGAAACTCTGTCCAGATCCAACAGCTGAGCTTTGATTCTCCTTAAACCAGCTGAAGTTCAGAGCAGGAGGGTTTGAGTCACTGCTGCAGATCAGAGTCACTGAATCTCCCTCCACTATTTCAGACGGACTGATGGACACTGAGACACTCTTTGGAGGATCTAGATGAAATGTAAATTATGAATAATTACTTTACTAAATATTATATATTTTTTATAAATTAAATATTATATATATTATAATCTGCACTAAAATACTATTTACGACATTGTCTCATGAAATCAAATAAACACACAGCAAAATCCCCAGTGTTAATTTAACACTCTGAGTGTGGACTCATATAAACACTGAAGCAGTGTTAAAAGTAACACTGAAGCAGAGTTGAAGTTAATGAGATAATTAAGAAGTTAATTGAGTTGTGATTAAGCATTATTGAAGACACCTGATGTTAACAAGCAGACTCACCAAACGAGAAAATCACAATTTGTGTGTCACCATTATAGTGATCAGTGTTTGCTTTAGTTGGGATCTTGGCTTGTAACTTTTTATTTTTAAAGTTTGTTTGTCAAACCAAGAGCAAAAATCATCGTGTGTTGATGATTATGTTTTAATGTACTCGTTGTTTGACATGAATCACTGAACTCATTTACAGTCTCTTCTCAAAGTAAAACTTCCATTATTGATTGTAACAGCTTTGATTCCACAATGAAAAAAATCTGTATTTTCTACACATTTTGTAGATATCTCTTGCAAGTGATTCGGATTTTTTTTTTTAATTAGTAATTCTAATTTTAGGCACACACAGATAACAATAATCAACGTATGAATCTCAACAACGGTGACAAACAACATATTCAGATAAAGAGACCAACTCTGAACATCACAAAACTAGATACTAAAAATGAACATAAAAACAGCAAAAATAAAATACAGTTAGAATAAAAAGTTAAAAAGACAGTTCAGCTCATAATTTATTCATGCCGCAATGCATGATGGGAGCCATGGATGAGTTTTTATTGGCTACAACATGCTTTTTTGATGGTCACCATTGTTGTGATGCTCACGCTGATTCCTGATGTCTGTGTGTCTAAACAAAAGACTTCTTTTTTTACGTAGTACTAACTATTAAAAACATGTCATACTTTGTCAGAAATGCTGAGTTGCTTACTTTTCTTTTTCACTTAATTTATGTACGCAGTAAAGAAACTTAAACTCAGGCATTCAGGTCACTCTATAACAAATAGCTCAAATCACAATCAATGGCACACATGATTGCCTCTGCTGTGGTCTGTCTGTATGATATAATTCAGTCACCACAGCCACATAAAATCTAAAGTTAATAACTGAAGGGTCAAGATCCCAACTAAATCAAACACTGACCACTATAATGGTGACACACAAATTGTGATTTTCTCGTTTGGTGAGTCTGCTTGTTAACATCAGGTGTCTTCAATAATGGTCAATCATAACTCAATTAACTTCTTAATTATCTCATTAACTTCAACTCTGCTTCAGTGTTACTTTTAACACTGCTTCAGTGTTTATATGAGTCCACACTCAAGAGTGTTAAATTAACACTGGAGATTTTGCTGTGTATGATTAAGACAATGACTGTGCTGTGATTTTGGCTATACTTGCGTGTAAAATAGAGTGAGAAGCAACAGAATATCTTTTTTTGTTAACTGAAAGTACTGCTCCTCTCTGCGCTCGCTGAACAGAGAAGATGCAGAAAGAGAGGCGTGTGCGCGCTGGGAAAGATAGAACAAGTTTGCTCCAGTCATTTTTTCAGATTCTGAAATAGCTAAGAAAAAGCTGTAGAAGCTTTGGGTGATATTTTGGTTCAGGTAGTGTCTTAATCCTTTAGTCAGTGGTATAAAAAGAAATATAGGCAATATACTACAGAAAGCTTGAAATGTCTACTTTTAAACAAACATATTGAAACCAAAATAAATAGGCTACTCTCTGATGATGTAATCCATATGAAATGTGCATTTCTCTCTGGCGTTCATGGCGAGTCCGCATTGTCAACTTCATCTCAGCAGCGACACAGAAAACACCAGTTTATTACTAAACAATTAAATGAGTCCTTGCTAATTTATACACATGCACAATCATAACTTTAACCGGTTCTTTGTGGCAAGCTTTATCTGTGCGGTCATTACACTTATTATTCCCATCCCGATTACCCCTTATTTATATCACCAATATAAAGTATAACAACCTACACCTAGGTACAGGTTAACACCTGATGGCATTTCTTCTGGGCTTTTAAGTTACAACAAACATGTTTAAGAAACACACGGTTATAACAGCCAGAGAAAAGACTAAGACAGAAATCAAGGGTCAAGAGCCCAACTAAAGCAAACACTGATCTCTAACATGGTTACTTCAAATGAAACAATAAATCAACATCTAAACCTTAGTTCATTCTCAATAAGATCTTCTGTAGACGTCTGACAGAAATAAAGTCAGTCTGGTTATTAATAAGTGGAGCTGGTGATGCTGTTTGTGGGGTTGTTTAATCAGATCTTGAGAGATTTCATGTATTTTATTTCAGTTGATTTCATCTAAGTCTGTGTCTGAAGTCAGTTGTAGTAGTTCTTGTGTTTCTCTTTTCTTCAGTGATTCTGTTTGTTAACAGCAGCTGTTCATCACTAATTCTCAATCAGCACTTAGTTAATCACTTAATTACTTAAATGCAAAGTTTTACTTACAGGGTTTAAATCAAGGCAATCTATTTACTCAAACGGTTTGAGTAAAGTTTACTTATCGGGTTTTACAGTGCTATTTCTTTTGTCTGTTTTCTTAACTGCAGAATATTTATCATGTGCATCCAGTCCTTCGTGCTATCTTTGCTGTAAACTGGTTTAAAGGGACAGAAGTGAGAGACTTATTTACCCTCATTTGATAAAACTTTTATTTTACATTTAGAAATTTCTAGAATATCTGTTTCGGGTTTTTTGTTAGTGTAAAAACTTTTCCAAAATAAAAAAGTAAGTAAGTGAAATTTTCATTTATTTTCACAGGATCTTGAAGTGTTCCTGTAGCTCAGTGGTAGAACATTGCATTAGCAAGTGCAAGGTTTGGGGGGATCGATTCCCCGGGAACTCATGATAGGTGAAAATTGTTATCCTGAATGCACTGTAAGTTGCTTTGGATAAAAGTGTCTGCTAAAGGCATTAATTTAATATTATTTAATTAAAATTTACTCAGTAAAATATACTTATTCGTTTTTTTTTTTTTTTTACTTAACTTAGTTAAGTAGATTTACAAATGTGTTAAATTTACTTGAAAAATGCTTGTGCAAAAACTTGCCAAATAAAAATTAAGTAAATTTACTTATTACTTTTTTCAGTGTATAGCATATTTAAGTTATTCAATTACTATAAAGGGGTGACGCATTTACTATTTTTAAAATATGCGTGTCAATATTTGAGGGTACAATATTTTATTTTTATTTTTTTTGTGGTTCTTCTTTTGAGTTGCAAGGGGGTTAGTTGAAAACATCGGTCGGGTGTGGGTTGTTTATACATTGACCCGCGTATCACTGCTCCACACAGATTCTTGATTTACATTCATTTTCATATTATTACATTGGTAAATATAAATAATGTCTAAAAAAATCACTGAATAATCAGGTCAATATTTTACTAATGATAATGAATCAGTTTGTACTCACATCCTACTTGAAGATAAACAGGAGGAGAGATCAGGTGTTCCTCTCCTGAAACAGCACACTGATAGTTTCCTGAATCATGAAGACTGACTGATTGCAGCTGAAGCTGATTCTCTCTGATGATTCTTGTAGTTAATATCTGTGTGTTTCTGAACCAGATGAATGTTGTTTTTTGAGGCAGAGAGCAGCTGCTTTTACATGTCAGAGTGACTGAATCTGTCTCTTTCACACTCTGCTCTGTCTCCACCTGCAGATCTGACAACAACAACTCACTGATTCATCATTATAGTTTCATCAACATAGCTTAATGTTATAACAATTGAAAGTTTAAGGGGATGAAACTAGTAAAGAATAATTTACATTTAAGCATTTGCTTTCGTGCAAAGTGATTCAAGGAAAACACTCTATTATTAAATCTATTTATGGGAATTGCTCTCATGATTTTGTCATTACTAGTGCCAATCTCTCTGTTTGAGCTTCTGGAATAACAGGTGACACAATGAGTGTTTTATATGTTTCATAATGTGTTTTACACAGGGCCGGCGCTCCGCACACGCACATCACGCACTGCGCGTAGGGCACCAAGTGCTTGGGGGGGGGCACCAAAAAATCTGGGTCATGAAAAAATCATTACAATAGGCTACTAATATAAATAACAAATAAAATATTTCTAAAAGCATGTTAATATACAAAAGCAATACAAAAGTAATATAGGCCTAGACCAAATTAGTCGAGAAAAAGGTGAATCTATGTGCCAGTCTCCCTCTGGTGGATTTAATTTATCAGGACTCAAAATTAATCACACATAAATACACTTATTTCTATTTTATTTATTGATTTTTAACGCTCATGAAAATAGCCTGCTTATTCAGTCGAGTCTGTTTCTGTTTATTAGCCACAGTAACCGTCACATTTAAAATGAATGATAATATCTCTATTTTTATAAAAGCTCCCGAACAAAAAAACATTATTATATTCTTTAATGATAGGCAACGTGAGAAAAACTCTCGAGACGAGGCTTGTAACAGATAATATAAGTTACTTAATAAATACACAATTGTGTTTGAGAGAATAAGAAGCTGACGTCTGATTTCTTCAAGCGGTCATATTTTACCATGTTTACTATATGTTTAGCGTGCATATCTTTTGCATAGCTTATAAATATTTCTGCCTTGTATGATGATTCTAATCCACATTGGATCAAGTTATTTCAAACACTCGCTGCTGACTGAAAGTGAGTTTTGAGC
Source organism: Carassius auratus (assembly GCF_003368295.1). NCBI lineage: Eukaryota > Metazoa > Chordata > Actinopteri > Cypriniformes > Cyprinidae > Carassius > Carassius auratus. Next base: position 95,909 of record NW_020526470.1, on the reverse strand, counting down.
TTGATTTATTTAAAAAAAGTGTTTAATGCTGGTTTTATAGCTGTTATCTTTCTGAAATGATCCTCAGTGCAGACTTTCGTGTGTGTGTCTGTGGTGTATTTGTGTCTGTAGCTCAACCTGTGACGTCCAGCTGAACTCCAGGAACCCCCGTCCATCTTCCTCTCTCAGTGTTTGTAGTGAATTTGCAGTTGTAGATGTGTTTATCTGCTTCTGTTACACTCGTCAAAGTGATTCTGCAAGTGTCATTATATTCACTGTCACACTGAACTCTTCCTCTCTTTTCTGGGTCTGAACACAGGTTCGGTGGATCTCCATCAGTTACAGCAGGTTTGGTCCAGAAGACTGTTTTGAGCTCATGATCATGAGGATATTTTACAGTACAGGAGAGATTCACTGTTGACCCCTTTAATGCACAAACATATGAAGGACTGTAACTCACTCCCCAATCCTGCTGACCATCACCCGCTGAAACACAAAACACAGAAAATAGAAATATAAATAGGCTTTCAAACATACCTTTCATTTTCTTTTATATTTCAGCTGATGTCTAACTTTACAAACTCAATTCAAAAGAAATATAAAAATTAAAAGGTGTGAATAATTCACTAATGTTAAAGAATCAGTTTGTACTCACATCTTACTTTAAGAAAAACAGGTGGAGAGATCAGGTGTTCCTCTCCTGAAACAGCACACTGATAGTTTCCTGAATCATCACGACTGACTGACTGCAGCTGAAGCTGATTCCTTGTGATGATTCCTGTAGTTAATATCTCTGTGTTTCTGAACCAGATGAATGTTGTTTGTTGAGGCAGAGAGCAGCTGCTTTTACATGTCAGAGTGACTGAATCTGTCTCTTTCACACTCTGCTCAGTCTCCACCTGCAGATCTGACAACAACAACTCACTGATTCATCAGCTTAAAGTGACAGTCAACTTAAAAATGAAAATTCAGTCATTAGTTCGACTTCATGCAGCACTGCCCAAACCGATCGCAATCTAACTTAGAGTGTTGCATGCTGGTTAGAAATTTTATCCGATTTGAGATGGCGCCGACGCTACATGACTGTCACACGTGTCATCAAAGTATCGAGAGTGTTTCGAGAGCAAGCGGTTGATTCAGCCGCCGCAGTTTCTCCAGAGCGACTGCAGGAGCACTGATGACGACACAGCTGCTTCACGATTGGCCAGATTCACCACATGACAACGATCGCGTGTTTTTCAGGTTAGACAAACCTTTTCAGTTCCAATAATAGCAACAAATCTGTGTTTTTAGAATGGTAAAATACTTTTTCACTGTAGTCGTACTGTTGTATTGAGTCAAGTTTATCATACAACACTGATAAAAGCATATATACCCCACTGTATTAGTATTTAAACTAATAACTGTATTAAGCAGTATATAAGAAGCTATGTTTCTCATGATTTTTCTGAAACATCTGTGTATATGACAAAAATTGCATTTAATTAACTTAATCTTAAACTATGCAAACACTGTGTGAGCATTACTAACGGGAGCAGAAAGTGACCGGATTGACGGCTCCATTTTTAACTCCGCCTTCGACTGCAAGCGGCTGCTCTCGTTGATCAACATCTGTAGTCGTGCTTCAGGTCGAACACATTATTTATCACTCTGCTGTTGGTCTAAAGCCATTTACAAATGTTCTACTTGTGATTGTCCATTTAATAGAAGTTCAATTATTGTTTATATGTATAGCACTTTTCACAACATAATATTTCAAAGCAGATTTACAGCCAACTTTTGTTTCAAAAACAATATCTTTGGGCCAAAATGAACCAAAGAGTATAGAAACCTTCCAGACTCTTTGAAAGAACAGGGAATCTAGCATTATCTCTTTCTTTAATTTCTCCTAATCTCAAGTGACTGTAGCTGGGTTTCCATCAAAAGTTGCGAATTTAACTTATGTGCAAAATTGGAATATCACACAAAACATTTGCAAACAAGCAGCGTTTTCATCCAATGAGTCAAAGAGAACAAAATCGTAACTTCCTGATAAACTGGTGTGTGTGTGTGTGTGTGGTGTATTTGTGAGAGTTCACTAGCTCTACCTGTGACGTCCAGCTGAGCTCCAGGAATCCCTGTCCATCTTCCTCTGTCTGTAGTGAATCTGCAGTTGTAGATGTGTTTATCTGCTTCTGTTACACTCGTCAAAGTGATTCTGCAAGTGTCATTATATTCACTGTCACACTGAACTCTTCCTCTCTTTTCTGGGTCTGAACACAGGTTCGGTGGATCTCCATCAGTTACAGCAGGTTTGGTCCAGAAGACTGTTTTGAGCTCATGATCATGAGGATATTTTACAGTACAGGAAAGATTCACTGTTGACCCCTTTAATGCACAAACATATGAAGGACTGTAACTCACTCCCCAATCCTGCTGACCATCACCCGCTGAAACACAAAACACAGAAAATAGAAATATAGGTAACACTTTAGAATAAGGTTCCATTAGTTAATGTTAGTTAACTACTTTCATTAACATGAACTAAGCAAGAACAATCCTTCTACAGCATTTATAAGTCTTAGTTCATGTTAATTTCAACATTTACTAATGCATTATTTAAATCAAAAGTTGTGCTTGTTAACATTAGTTAATGCACTGTGAATTACCATGAACTAACAATGAATAACTGTATTTTCATTAACTAACATTAACGAAGATGAATAAATACAGTAATAAATGTATTATTCATTGTTTGTTCATGTTAATTAATACATTAACTAACATTAACTAATGGAACCTTATTCTAAAGTGTTACCGAAATATAAATAGGCTTTCAAACATACCTTTCATTTTCTTTTATATTTCAGCTGATGTCTAACTTTACAAACTCAATTCAAAAGAAATATAAAAATTAAAAGGTGTGAATAATTCACTAATGTTAAAGAATCAGTTTGTACTCACATCTTACTTTAACAAAAACAGGTGGAGAGATCAGATGTTCCTCTCCTGAAACAGCACACTGATAGTTTCCTGAATCATCACGACTGACTGACTGCAGCTGAAGCTGATTCCTTGTGATGATTCCTGTAGTTATTATCTCTGTGTTTCTGAACCAGATGAATGTTGTTTGTTGAGGCAGAGAGCAGCTGCTTTTACATGTCAGAGTGACTGAATCTGTCTCTTTCACACTCTGCTCAGTCTCCACCTGCAGATCTGACAACAACAACTCACTGATTCATCAGCTTAAAGTGACAGTCAACTTAAAAATGAAAATTCAGTCATTAGTTCGACTTCATGCAGCACTGCCCAAACCGATCGCAATCTAACTTAGAGTGTTGCATGCTGGTTAGAAATTTTATCCGATTTGAGATGGCGCCGACGCTACATGACTGTCACACGTGTCATCAAAGTATCACAAGAGTGTTTCGAGAGCAAGCGGTTGATTCAGCCGCCGCAGTTTCTCCAGAGCGACTGCAGGAGCACTGATGACGACACAGCTGCTTCACGATTGGCCAGATTCACCACATGACAACGATCGCGTGTTTTTCAGGTTAGACAAACCTTTTCAGTTCCAATAATAGCAACAAATCTGTGTTTTTAGAATGGTAAAATACTTTTTCACTGTAGTCGTACTGTTGTATTGAGTCAAGTTTATCATACAACACTGATAAAAGCATATATACCCCACTGTATTAGTATTTAAACTAATAACTGTATTAAGCAGTATATAAGAAGCTATGTTTCTCATGATTTTTCTGAAACATCTGTGTATATGACAAAAAATTGCATTTAATTAACTTAATCTTAAACTATGCAAACACTGTGTGAGCATTACTAACGGGAGCAGAAAGTGACCGGATTGACGGCTCCATTTTTAACTCCGCCTTCGACTGCAAGCGGCTGCTCTCGTTGATCAACATCTGTAGTCGTGCTTCAGGTCGAACACATTATTTATCACTCTGCTGTTGGTCTAAAGCCATTTACAAATGTTCTACTTGTGATTGTCCATTTAATAGAAGTTCAATTATTGTTTATATGTATAGCACTTTTCACAACATAATATTTCAAAGCAGATTTACAGCCAACTTTTGTTTCAAAAACAATATCTTTGGGCCAAAATGAACCAAAGAGTATAGAAACCTTCCAGACTCTTTGAAAGAACAGGGAATCTAGCATTATCTCTTTCTTTAATTTCTCCTAATCTCAAGTGACTGTAGCTGGGTTTCCATCAAAAGTTGCGAATTTAACTTATGTGCAAAATTGGAATATCACACAAAACATTTGCAAACAAGCAGCGTTTTCATCCAATGAGTCAAAGAGAACAAAATCGTAACTTCCTGATAAACTGGTGTGTGTGTGTGTGTGTGGTGTATTTGTGAGAGTTCACTAGCTCTACCTGTGACGTCCAGCTGAGCTCCAGGAATCCCTGTCCATCTTCCTCTGTCTGTAGTGAATCTGCAGTTGTAGATGTGTTTATCTGCTTCTGTTACACTCGTCAAAGTGATGCTGTAAGTGTCTTTATCTTCACTGTCACACTGAACTCTTCCTCTCTTTTCTGGGTCTGAACACAGGTTCGGTGGATCTCCATCAGTTACAGCAGGTTTGGTCCAGAAGACTGTTTTGAGCTCATGATCATGAGGATATTTTACAGTACAGGAGAGATTCACTGTTGACTCCTTTAATGCACAAACATATGAAGGACTGTAATTCACTGTCAAATACTGCTGACCATCAACCCCTGAAACACAGATTACAGTAGACAGTAGTTTACATTAGAAAATTAGGTGTTTTGAACCAATGTATATTAAAGTATCTTTTCATTTTGACCATTTTTATGCAACCCAGCCTCATTGGAAATACGTGCCTCTACAAACATTTCTGCAACACTGTAATTACGTTTCGCAGCAGTTTCAAAGTGTAATGTCCCGAGAGTGGCACTAAAACACACATTTAATACATGGCCATGGCACGTTTTCATTACGTTGGTACAGGCAGTTATTGCAGAGTTTTTATTGCGCTGCTTGAGAAACTTACTGCAGATGTTCAGAAATCAAATATCTGGTGAGTTGTGAGTGTCGCTAAAGGTTAATGCTCTGTCATGTTGGAAATATCCCCTAAACCTACCCAAGAGTGTTAGCAAATGTAAGAGTAATATAAAAATGTATTTGCTGATGGAGCTATTTTAACTTCCTCGTGTGGATTTGAGCTGTTTTGTACCAGAGCTCTTCATCATTTAAGTGCAACGCTATCGAGCAAAGCTACTGAATTAGAAAATCATGCCTATCAAATCATAAAAGTTGTCAGTTTTACTGACTCTGACGCTCATTTCAACTGGAAACTGCCGTGAATCAGACATATAGGTACGTTTTTATCAGTTTTGAAGAAATGTATGCAGAGGCACGTGTTTCCAATGAGCCTAGTTTTTATGTTAACTGACAGCAAAACACTTTAAGAGCTACAAAGTGTGAAGAGCTCAAGAGTTTTTCAAAAAGTGTTAAAGTGTGTGTTTAGTGAGTGTAACTGAAGACTCACCCGCAGTCATGATCACCAAGATCAGAGGAAGAGATGTTATGAGTGACGGCACCATAGTGATTTCTGCAATAAAAAACACAAACTTTATTGTGTTGATAATCAATAGACAGATCATAATGACTTCAGATTAATTGACTGCTCATTGAAGGCTTTATGTGTGCTGAGGATGTTTCTCATGTCAGGCCTCGTGTGTCTAAAGAGCTTCATAAAACATTTACATGTGTATCTTTATCAAATATTGAGCTTCTGGAGTTTATATTAAGTCATGACCGCATTTTTACAAACAATCTGTTGTAGATCTGTTATTTTACCAAATGTTAAAATGGTCTTACCGCTCTGCAGTGTCGATGTCTGAGTGTCGACGCTCAAATGATATAAATATCAGCAGCTTAAAGAGTCAAATGACTAGTTTTCACACTTGAATATGCAGCTCAAAATATTCATCTTCCTCTTCCTGGACATGTGTAACTTCATCTCAACTACACAAGAACAACTCAAAGTCCCCAGATCCAAACAAATAACAATCTTTAGGATTCACTGTTAATTAAATATTTGTGAGAAAATACCTGAAACATGAGAGAAAGAACTGTGTAAAGATGCTCATTACGGCTGCAGGAGCATCTGTGTGTTTATAAGAGATGAAAGTAAAGAACTCTTAGATTCACTTCCTCTTTCTGGTTTTAACTCTGTGTTTAACACATGGAGCGATGCTGCAATCAGGAGCAAATACACTGTGTTTAAGTGAGTCAGTGTCAGTCTCATAGACACTACCAGACTGACAAAAGATGAAGTAAAAATAATATTGTTCTTCTAAAAGAACAGATCTATTGAATGATTTTCCAAAAATTAAGAAACTGGGATTACTCCAGTCTTTTCTGTTCTTCCATTGACTTCACTGTCATCTGGTGGTCTAAAAAATGAAGCGCATCTTACTGCCTGCTACAGCAGTCTGACTGTTAGACAACATGATGATTTTAGAAACAATAAAAGTTAATTACTTTAATTACAACTACATTAATATTAACCATTCAAACAACTTTTTTTAAAGATGTTGCTAGGTTAATTTTAGAGGTGCACAATATTGCACAATATTAATGCACAAACGTTTTGTTGTTGTTTGTTTTTTTATAATGATAATTACCATATTTTGCAGAGTGTGTTTTTGAGATCGTACTTTGGTTGGTTTAAGCCTGTCATGGATAAATAAACATGACACTAGAGCTGCCAGAAGGTGGCGGCAAGTCTCTGTCTGAATGAGTGATGCACTGACTCATTCATTCAAAATGGCTGACTCATTTAGAAACAAAGCCAGTGATTCCCTGTGTCTCAGTGTGCTTACTTATACTATGCCCCTTTATTACATACTCTTTTTGTGAAGAAAAAGTAAACACTTTTGAGTGTGTAGTAGAAGAGAGGCAAGCTTTAGGACATACTATCACATCACACAACTGTGACTCTGTCGCATCTGTTACACGCACCTGGCCGGTCAATCATATTGTAACAGTTAACATACTTCATATTTCATTTCATTTAACTTCCTACAGTACTGGAGAGAAAAGTAGCAGCTAGATGATCTGCCAGCTCTGCTCATATTTTTTGCATAATGATGTGATGATATCTCATGGGTTTTTGCAAGGTTTCTTGCAGAGCTGCAAGGTGAACCGTTTAAAGATGGTGATCTCAATTGAAACACAATTCAGCTATGTCTCCTATGTTATGTCAAAACAGCATGTTTTGTTGCTGCCCATGTTAATAAATCATTCATGCTGCAGTCTTTTCAACCACACATCATTACAGACATTTAGATAACAGAAGTACTGATATAAAAGTTTGTAGTTTGGGTATAACACTTATTCTCTCCACAGTAGCGATCAAAACAAAAGTATCTTAAAGCTGCAGTAGGTAACTTTTGTAAAAATATATTTTTTACATATTTATTAAACCTGTCATTATGTCCTGTCAGTAGAATATGAGCAGTGTTGGGCAAGTTACTTTTAAAAAGTAATTAGTTACAGTTACTAGTTACTTCTTCCAAAAAGTAACTAAATTAGTAACTCAGTTACAAATTTTTAAAGTAACTAGTTACTTAAGAAAGTAACTATTGCGTTACTTTCAAGTAAAATTAAATTTTAAATGCTCAAACGTGACCCCACCTCTACCCCTCTTTAAAGGAACTTAAAATACATGTGCATGTTCAATTATTTATGATAAATCTCAATATTATAATGAAATGGACACTTAATACAATACATTATTAACAGAAACATGAAACATTGTACACACATCTAAAAAAAAAAGTTGCTGTGGGACAAAGTGAGACTAGCCTCCAATCAAATGGCATGTATGTAGATATTATGTTTATATAGTGGATCAATGCAAATAACACGATAGATTTTTGGGAACTTTTGATATTTCCTTTTATTGTTTCTTTAATTTCTTGAAGGAAAAAGTAATGTATATACTTCCATTTAGAGAAGGCTACTTTTGGATTATTTGGGCTCGTCGCCATACCTGTCTCTCGTTGACTGACTGGCTTGTGTTGTTCGTTGTGTGTCCTGTCCTGTCCGATGATGGGTCGTTCGCGAATGAGCGTTAGTGATGATGGATCGACTCGTTCGCGAATGAGCTTTTGAGGAGTCGTTCGCGATTCGCGAATGAGCCGACTCTAAGAGCCGGCTTTTTTAGTTGAACTTCGGGAGCTGGCTCGCATATCTGAAGAGCCAACTCTATTTTTTCAAATTTAGCCTATAGAAATTAAATAATTATGTAATAAAAATTGAAATATTATAGTCAAAGTCATTTAAAGAGCCGTTTGTGAGCCAAAGAGCCGGCTCTTTTCAGTGAACTGAGTCAAAAGAGCCGAATTCCCAGAACTACTATGCGTGCTTTCGAAAACCCGCCCAACTCTACCTCTGATTGGCTTACAATGAAATTTTACTCTACCTCAGCCAATCGTCAGCATTTATGCGCTTGTCTCGTGCTCTGCCCACTAACCAAGGAAGAACAGTAAAAAAAAGTATTTGCCTCTCGCTCAGAGATCTAGTTGGTCTGATGAAAAAAAAAAACAGCTTCATCATCAGTTATAGTAACGCGCCGCATTTTTTGGCAGTAACGGTAACGGCGTTATTAAGATGAGAAGAGTAATCAATTAGATTACTCGTTACTGGAAAAAGTAATGCCGTTAGTAACGCCGTTATTTATAACGCCGTTATTCCCATCACTGAATATGAGACAGATAATCTGTGAAAAAATCAAGCTCCTCTGGCTCCTCCCAGTGCTCCTATTGCCATTTGCAGAAATTCATCCGCTCCCGGTAAAAAACAACCAATCAGAGCAGCAGTCCGTAACTTTGTTTGTGTTCAAAATGTAGAAAAATGTATATAATAAGCGTGTTCACCATGAATCCATTTTCCAAACCGTGTATTTAGCTTGTCCTGAATCACTAGGGTGCACCTATAATAAGTGTTTATATTCGGACTATTTTAGATTGCTTCGGGGGTACCGCGGCGGAGTAACCCAGTACCTTTGTGATTCTTCATAGACATAAACAGAGAGAAGTAGTTCCGGCTACGACGTTCTTCCGCAAGACGCAAGCAGTTCTGTTTATTAATCTCTAGAGCGTCAAAAGTTCCCTACCGCAGCTTTAACAAGCGTATTTCTTGTAATGCAATATCCTCTTCCTCCACAAGGTGGCGACAACTGTCCATTTAAAAAAGTATTTGTCAATGATTCATTCACTCATAAGATTCTAATTGAGAAACAGGGCCCGGTTCCCCAAAACGTTCTTATCGCGAAGTAGTTCTTAACCTTTCTCTTAACGTTACGGCATGATTTCCCGACACGTTCGTACGCTAAGTATTTCTGTAAGTCACACTTTTGTAAGGTTGGTCTGGACCATTCGTAAGCTTTCTCTTAGCATTGTATGAGCTCAAGATGCTCGTCGCTGCCATTGTGCAGCAGTCTTTAGAAATCAGCGCATGCAGCGCAGTACAAGTCAAACTATGGTATGACAACAATGATTTTATGTTATGGACATTTTAAGACTCATAATAAAATATGTTCGCAATGGATACAGGCATATTTATGAAGTTGACTTTATGTGGTATCAGAACGAATATGGTGGGAATTAGCCTAGGCTATTTCGTAATGTCCAGTTTAATATTTAAGTTTCTTTAAGTGTAATATTTAGCAATGTTAATGAAATAGAAATGGCCAGGAATTGGGTGCTTGGATGATTGGCACATAACCTCTGTCCAACTGGTTGGTCTCTGAGCAATTTATCTAAAAACAACATATTATAGCCGATGGCCCTAAAGACTTTATATAAAACATTAATGGTATGTTATAATGTGTCAGATACTGTAGTTAGCTTAACTGAATTTAAAATCTTAGCAATTATTTCTTGGTATGATGGCAATAATAAGTAACAACTCCTCAAATCAACAACAAATGTAAATATACACTGTAAAAAATTGTGCCGTTAAATTACAGTAATTTACTGCCAGCAGGGGTGCCAGTAAAGTACTGTTAATTTACAGCTTTCAACCATTAATTTACCTCTCTTGGTAAAACCACTTTTACAGTATTTTACCATAAATTCTACCATGGAAATTAACTCCACTCTCACTGCTTTAAACAGTTCGAGTTTAAAAGCTAGCATTCCTACGATGTTAGTACTATGAACATCTTTCATTTGAGTCCACTGAAAAGAAATATTTCTTAATATAAAAATGCAAACACTTAATGTGTAGTAGTAAAGCAACTAAATGCATGACTTTTACTCAAATCACTGCGGCTCATTGTCAGCTATAGCACACATGTATGTGCTGAAGTACTTAACGCAGAGATCATCACTGTATCAGTGACTCCGAATTTAATGTCTTTATATAAAGCAGCAGAAAATCAGAAATTGTGGCTCATCATTGACTGAAGCACAGGCTCTACTCTCTAGAACAATGGTGAACAACAAAACTGCATTAAACTAACAGATCTCTCTTGTGCAAACACACATTAATACAGTTCAGTTCAGTATTTACTCTCGTTATCAGTGTATGACTTTGCATAATTTTTTTTCAATGGAGGTTCACAAATATTTTAGTTGAATTAACTTTTTTTCATTTGGTAAATCTGACGTTTACATTTTACAGTATATTATGTATGTTGTTTAATACATTTGCAGTCAATGTAATTACATATATCTCTCATATCACTAGAATATAATGTAATAATGTTATTGCAAATATGAACATTTCACTACATGGGGAATAGTGCAACTAACCCATATCTAAATAGTTCTGTCTTAAATCAGAAATGTATATATATATATATATATATATATATATATATATATTATAGTAATTACAAATGTGATTGGTTGATAACTTTTGACAATGTTTACTTCAGGTGTCAAAATCATGAACATAGCTGGTTGCTGCCACAGTTTTGCCTGTAACGTTATCCATAGTAATTTAATATCATATTCAGATTTTTCAGCCCCAAGCTGCGATAGCATCCAGCACCCAAGTGGGGTGCAAAAACAGCGCTAAAGTAGTCACCTTTGACCTGACTGCACACTTACCACAGGCCTGGAGGATCTCTGTGGCCCCTGATTGAGAAGCACTGGTTTAAAGAGTTTCACTCGTAATTATGTACAGGATAAACAATATTGATCAAACCACCATTCACCAAACACACAATATACATTATTTTATTGTTTACACAATTCTTTCTACACGTTTAACTCTTCTAAATGTACAGTAGTATTAACATAAACAAACAAATGCATCCTTTAAAGGCAAATAAATACAGCACCCGATTCACTATTTTTAAAGGCTTGTTTTAAAATATTTGAGAGAAACAAACATTTAATGGCAAAGATTAGCCAGCAAGAAAATGTTAAGCTTGTCTCCTCACAAAAGCCATTTATTCAGCGTAACGAAACCTCTCCTCCATTCAGAAATGGAAGTTTTTCATGTTTGCTCACAGCTTTTATAGTTTCATGTCCTGTTTCTCACACAAGTGTTGTGTATTTAAAGTCACTTCACATGGCCACAAGCACATTTCAACAAAAAGTCCAAATTTTAATTCACCGTTTATTTTCTTAATGCATCTTACTGTGATCGATCCGTCCAAATGTAGGCCTATTTGATGTATAAAATAAAGTCTCATTTGTTAAGCGGAATCGCTTTTTTCGGTCGCAACTTCTATTTCATGCCGACTTCAGTGTATGCAAATGTAGGAGCATGTTCAGTGATGTGACCAGACGCTCCGGTTCTTCATGAAGATTTGATGCTACTGTAGATCACATTGGAATCATCCGCCTTTTCAGTATTTGATCTGTTTGATAAGAATAAAAAAAGACAAAACAAGATGAACCAGATGAATGTAGTGCACCCATAAATCCTCGTTCCTCTAAGCTAGCTCTGCCTCATTTTCTTAAGAAAGCTGGAGAGTTTGTGTTTGTTTGCATCTTAAACCATAGTGATGCTATATGAAGGAGTGTGTCTCACCCGGCAGAAACACTGTTTCCATTCTGACATCCGTCCTCTGCAGTCGTGTTTCTGGTGTTTCTGTGGTGCTGGACGGTGGCGTACTGAACCTCGTCTTCATCTCCATCTCTCTGCTGTTCTCTGGGTCTGCTGTGAGTGATGCTGGCGTACACTGACTCATTCAGATCGGCTGGTTTTGGAGGTTTTGCGCTGGTCTGATCAGTCACGGCTGTGCTGTTGTTTTCTTCCTGAATACACACACACAGTCCGGATGATTCCACTGTGATCTCAATTACATGATAATGTGCTGGAATAGATGCTGTTCTGGACTTGCCTGTTTTGAAACACCACTCTGGCCACCAGCATCTCCTGTTTTCCTGCTGGAGAGAAGAAAAATGACACATACCGTATCCGTGTCATAGAAAGCAAAGATTACACAGAAACTGATGTGGTGTAGAAACAATTTTCATGCAGACATTTCTAGTTGACTTTACAAACAGTTACAAAGAAACAGCGAGTAGCAGATTGACCTAAATGTGAAGTTTGGTAGAAAGCCTAAAATAGTAACTTTGTTGTAAAACAACAACTACAAAAATATGATCACACTAGTCATATGAATGCTTAGAGGGAGGGACCTAAAGAAAATGTTGTTATATGTTATTGTTCAAAATGCAAGGTGAAGAATGAGATTGTATACATGTTGAATGAGTTAAATATCTGGTTATAGCATACGAGTCACATAAACTACCTTCATGATGTTTTATGGTGTTTGTCAGGTTTTTCCACTGCAAAAAGAAAAAAAATTACAGCAGTTTTTTCTTACCTGATGTTTTTTTTTACTACAATAAATATACAGATGCAGATGAGCATTGCCCCGATTGCAGCAGCTGCATACAGAACGGCTTTCTGGTCACCTGAGTGAAGAGAAACATCATTTCACATGATGCTCATGATAAAAGCAGAGCTCAGAAAGAGCCTACAATATCATATTAATACCTGCAGATGTTAAAGAAACAGACGCTGATCTCTGAGATCCATATTTATTCTGAGCCTCACAATAGTAGCGTCCGCTGTGACTGGAGTTAAAGCTGGAGATGATGAAACTCTGTCCACATCCAACAGCTGAGCTTTGATTCTCCTTAAACCAGCTGAAGTTCAGAGCAGGAGGGTTTGAGTCACTGCTGCAGATCAGAGTCACTGAATCTCCCTCCACTATTTCAGACGGACTGATGGACACTGAGACACTCTTTGGAGGATCTGAAAAATTCAAAACATTACGTCTCACAGTGCATCTTTTGATCAGTCTGGACTGACTGCTGCTAATGAAGATCAAGTCTCTACGTACATCTGACGCTGAGAGTGACGGCAGGAGACGACAGGTGTTTGTGATCTGTCACTGCACAGCTGTAGTTCCCCGTATCATCAGTGCTCACAGACGGCAGCAACAGCTGGTCCGAGACATTCGACTCTGATAAACGCTTGCTGTTTTTAAACCAGGTGAAGTTTGTTTTATCTGAGAGGTGACAGGTGGTTTTACAAAATAAAATCGATGATTTTCCCTCCACGGCCTCTTCAGGAATCTCCACTCTGAGCTCTGAAATCATGGAGAAAACATATATTCATATGTGTATGAAAGAACAGAATAAAATCAGATATGTGAGTGTAATATTAGTGTAATATTAGTTTGACTGTACCGGTCACTTTAAGATCAATCCCAGGAAAAAACAGATATTTGTCTTCTTTTGCCACGATTCTGAGGCAGTACATTCCTTCATCCTTATGTGTCACATTACTGAGACTGAGAAAGAATATTCCGTCTTTATTCTGGGAATACTGAACTCTGCCTTTGTAATCTGGATGATCCACCAGATTGATGGTTTCTTCACCTTTAACTGGGTTTACAATCCAGAATGTCTTTATCATTGTGAGATGATTTGGGTGTTTATAACTGCCTGATAGATGTGTATTTGAACCCTTTAGGGCACATTTCATCATACTCGAGTACTGAACCTGCCAGTCCTGGCTCCAGATCACTGGAAAATATGACACAGACAAATACAGGGAATTTATTCCATTCTGTGTTTTTACTTTTCTCAACAAGACAGAAGATCTAAAGTAAGATGTGCTCAACTTTACCTCAATGTCTGCTGTGATTGTGTTTATAGTTTTTGTTAGATATTTCTTAACTCTTCAGTTTTTCTCATTGTAACCAGACAATAACAAGTCAATAACAAAAAACGGACACCACTAGCCAGTTTTTCCTGGAAGTGTTTAATTTGATCAATCACTATAGGCATAATACACAGTGAGGGTGTCTGTGTTCGTTTTGCAGAACTGAAAAACCACAATACTTTTCCACCGTAAACATCAAAGTAATTTAACACACTATACAGACAATCATACTCAACGACAGTCATGGATTTCTTCATATGTATGAAAATAAGATTTTGAGACTCACCAGGAATCATGATCAGAGAAATCAAAGAGATTCGGCTGAACATTCTGGAAAACATTAGGAAGAGTGTTAAAATGACACTAATGTGCAGCAGACTTAAGTGTATTTGCTTATTTAAATGTAATATTTAATAATCTAACTATATAAAAACTGTATAAAAATATGTATTTACATTGTGAAATATATAGTTGTCCCTACCTTGCCTTGATCTGCAGGGACTGAATTGTCATATAACAATGACAGTTGATGTACTGTATGCAATTATTTTCAGACATCCTGTCTCTCCTCACTTCCTCTATCTAGTTTAAGACATCTTGTCACAGAACACAAGAACATACTCAGTCGTCCCTGATGAGTCAATCAAACCTCATCACATCTGCACTGATGCATTCAATCAGACAGAGGGGGGTGAACTGAAGAGGTTTTTTACATGCAAGTTCACTGAAAAATTATGGAAACACAAGTCAGTGTGACATTCACATGGCACTGCAGAAAATAGCTCTCCTTCCTCTTCTTCTTTCTTTTTACGGTTATATGCTGGTTTTGTAAGAGTCATGAGAAAAGTGCAACATGCACATGTGAGAACTGGCTTCTTAACAGCGTTGACTTCCTCTAAAACAGTCATCAATACTCATTCAACAAATAGCCCAGCTATTTCACACAAATATAGAGTAATAAGCAAAAATCAAGAGGATTTAATTATTGATCATTCACTGTCAATTGTATACCTTATATTATAATTCAAATAAAACGAGTGAATGTGGTTAACTGTAAGGCTGCTTTCACAATGCAAAGACATCTTACATCTTAGATGAAATCAACTAAAATAAAAGGAGACATTAAATCTCTCAAGATCTCAGCAGAAGATGATTAATCATCTCTACAAACAGCATCACCAGCTTCACACATCACTAACCAGTTTGAATTGTTTGTCATGCATCTAAAAATGTCTTATTAAGAATTAACAGAGATTTAGATGTTAATGTTTATTGAAAATAACACAATTTGACGTCACCTTTGTTGAGATAAGCGTTTGCTTTAGTTGGGCTTTTGACCCTTGTTGTGTTTTTAACAACAACAGTTTAAGTTTTTTTTTTTATGGTTGCTGTAATTGTGTTTATGAAACATATTGGTTATGATAAGAAAAAAATTTATTTCAGATTATATTGGCTATTTATTTGGTAGTGACATAACTATCATGCTGTATCCAGATTCACTGAATTATACAGCTGCGTTTTCTTAGTATTTTATTTTTACTAATTTATTTTATTTTTATCTTTTGTGATTTTTTTTTTACTGCCTTGATTTGCTACATTCAAAAATCACATAAAAATTATCTGAATATTTGTCACCATTGCTGAGATTCATGAGCTGATTCCACATGTCTATGAGCGCCAGAATCAAAGCCACTTTACAAACCATATTTATTAAAATTGTTCATGAAGTGTTTTCCACATTGTTATCTAATATCTGCAATAACATAGAAATCATAAAAGTGCTACGGTTATAGGTAAAATGGATTCAGAGACATGACTTTATCATAAATTCCTTGCTATCACATATGTGTTTATTACACACAACTGAGCCAGCCAAAGAGAAACTCATATTTACAAAAGTCAACTAAAGCAAACACTATTCACAAAAATGATAAGTTGAAGAAAAAAAAACATCATTCAGCTTAATTGTGTTTAAGCTGAATGGAGTGTAGTCCATGACACATATAAACATTAATTTTCAGGAAAGAACTTCTGTTTTAGAAAGTCTAACTGGTCAGTAATGCATGAATCTGGTGATGCTGTTTGTGGAGATGGTTAATCATCTTCTGCTGAGATCTTGAGAGATATAATGTCTTTTAATTCAGTTGATTTTATTTAAAGCTGTGTCTGAAGTCAGTTGAAGTAGTTATTGTGTTTCTCTTTTCTTCAGCGATTCTGTTTGTTAACAACAGCTGTTAATCACTAATGCTCAATCAGCACTTAATCACTTAATTATCTCATTAAATTAAACACTGCTTCAGTGTTACTTTCACACTGGGACCATATATGCTCCGAGCAGTGTTAATTTAACACTCGGGAATTTACTGTGCATATATGAAGAATGTTTGTATTTTGGAACATACCTCTGAAGGTTCCACGCACGTGTCACAGTTGATGAGCGAGCGATCAGTACCACGGACAGCGCCTAAGCCGCTACAGCAACAGCAGACCGTTAAAAACTCCTTTCTGTTAAATCAGCGTCGGGACAACACTTACTATGGAACACACGACCGTTATTGATCACAAAAAGATCTGATATAAATAATTTTTAAAATGAGAATTCGCTGTATTCACACCAATGCCAAAAATAAAGCAAACAGGCAAATACAATGTTGCTCCAATTCATGTTTATTTGTATAGCGTTTTGTACAAGTTAAAGCAATCTAAAAAATGGGGGAAAAAATTCTACTGCTATTGTAAACAAGTTAAGGGAATTTTTCTCGTTTGTAGATTTTTTATTCTAACCCAGTTTTAGTAAAAGCAAAAAGGCCTGAAATATAGACAGTTCATTACTTTTACAAGCATTTCGATGAAACAGATTTGTTAAGATGCATGAAGCAACTCTTTCACAAACAGAAGACTGCAGCTCATGTGCAATGCTGCATCCTGTGTTTCTATATTTTTGGGAACTTGCAATAAACTGACATATAGGCTATTTAACAGTTGTGATGTTTCTCAGCATTTATGTGATATGTACACACACATACACACACACACACACACACACACACACACACACACACACACACATATATATATATATATATATATATATATATATATATATTATTTTACTTGCTTAATATTTGTTTTTTTATTTGTTAGTTTTCTTAACTATTTGAGTTATCTTCTAATACTGACTCAGGCTGTATTTACTTAGAATTCTGAGTATAAAGTTTTATATATATATATATAAATTTATAAAAGGTAAAGAAAAGTGAAATACCAAACTTCATATTCATTTGGGTTATTTCAATGAGTCCAGGAACATCACTGAAGATGTGTCCAGTAGCATCAGTAGATGTATTTGCACAGCTTTAATCTGATTCAATCAGTGACAACCAGGAAAGGCTGGTTGACAACCATGAAAAGCATGGTGACAAACGGAGAGTCGGTGACAGCTCGGAAAGACGGCAATTGGGCCAGAATGGGCTGGCAACCTAATTTTGTGTCTTCTGTGAGGGGGACTCCCACAACAAGCTACGATGAACCTAATGGAAAAATACCCCCAGGGGTGCCCGAGAGTGGGGGAGGAGCACCCCAACTGGATGGATATAACGGTATTAGAACAAGGCAATGGACAAATGACAATGAGAAAGCAGTGTATATGTGGCAAAATCTGCAAGAATAAGCAAGGCCTAAAGATCCACAAAGGGAGGATGAAGTTTCTGGTGGGGACAGGACCAACACAACGCACAGGTGTTCAGAGACGCAGGAGGAGCCAGGCCCAGGGTCACCCCTCAGTGCCTGGAACCTCCAAGTGTTGCAAATGACTCCCTCTAGCATCAAGTCTGAGAGGGGGCCTATCAAGTGGCCCGCATCTAACATGACCTCATTGTGGAACCAGTTTGATAGTGATGCAGCACTCTGATAAACCCTCCTGGGCCAAGTGTGCAATTCCACATGTCAGAGCTGCAGCTGAAGGAGGTTCGAGAGGTTGTCAGGAAAGCGCGAGCTAGTTCCGCTCCAGGACCAAGCGGCACTTCGTACAAAGTGTACAAGAACTGTCCTAAACTCCTGCTGCGCCTGTGGAAAATCCTGCGTGTTATCTGGATGAGGGGCAGGATCCCTGAACAGTGGAGAGTTGCGGAAGGGGTCTGGATTCCGAAGGAGGAGAACTCCAAGAAGATAGACCAGTTCCACATTATCTCCCTGTTGTGTATTGAAGTTAAGATCTTCTTCAGTGCAGTCTCCAACAGGCTGACCACCTTCCTATCAAAGAATAAGTTTATTGACACATCAGTCCAGATGGGTGGAATTTCAGGAATGGCTGGGTGTTTGGAACACACAGGAGTGGTAACACAGCTCATCAGAGAGGCTAGAGAGAACAAGGGCAATCTGACAGTGCTGTGGCTCGATCTGGCTATCGCATATAGCTCAATACCACACAAGCTAGTGCAGCTCACCCTCACAAAACATCATGTCCCGTGCAGAGTCAGAGACCTCATCGCTGATTACTACAATAATTTCAGGATGAGAACTTCTTCAGGAGCAGTGACATCAGGCTGGCACAAAGTAAAAATCGGAATCATCTCGGGATGCACCATCTCTGTAGTTCTGTTCTCCCTGGCCATGAATATGCTCATAAAGCTGAACCAGAGTGCAAAAGGCACAAGAAGGAGTCAGCTCTTCGCCAGTCACCGATCACAGAATTTATGGATGACCTCACGGTCACCACAGAATCAGTCCCAGACTGCTGGTGGATTGTTAAGGGTCTCGAAAAACTAATGGAGTGGGCACGGATGCATTTTAAACCAGCCAAGTCAAGATCAATGGTGCTGAGAAGAGGAAAGGTGGATGATAATTTCCGGTTTAGTGTAGTCTGTCAAGTGCTTAGGCAAGGTGTTTGACAGCACCTTGAGGGACTCCGCACCCATCCAGTCAACCTGGACTGAGCTGGACAGATGGCTAAAGACAGTGGATCAGTCTGGAATGCAAGGGAAGTTCAAAGCTTGGCTGTACCAACATGGCATTCTTCCCAGAATCCTGTGGCCACTACTTGCCTATGAAGTGCCAGTCTCGACCATGGAAACCTTAGAGAGGAAGGTCAGTAGCCACTTCAGAAGATGGCTGGGGCTTCCAAAAAAGTCTAAGTTGCATCGCACTCTAAGGGCACCGCAAAACAAACTGCAACTGCCGCTTAAGTCCTTGGAAGAAGATTTAAAGGTTCCAAAACCTAGGGAATTGTTGCTATATAGAGACTCTAGTGACCCAAAAGTAGCAAAAGCTGGGATTGAAGTGAGGACTGGTCCAAGGTGGAAGACTGAGGAGGCTGTTCAACAAGCAGAGGCAAGATTACACTAGAGGCTGGTGGGGGTGGTAACAAGAGGCAGGGCTGGACTGGGTTCCTTTTCAACTCCCCACACTGACACCATCAAAGGGAAGGATAAGCACTGCCTAGTCCAGGAGGAGGTGAGAGCAGTGGTTGAGGAAGAGAGAACCTGCAGGACAGTAAGAATGAGGCAACAGGGTGCCTGGACATGATCAGAGAATGGGATCTAGAGGAAAGTGACATGGGCGGAGTTATGGAAGGCAGAGCCACAGCGGATCAGTTTTCTCATTCAAGCGGTATATGATGTGCTTCCCAGTCCATCAAACATTCCCATATGGGACAAAGTTGAGTCTCCAGCATGCTCACTGTGCTCTAAGCATGGAACCCTAGAGCACATTTTTAGTTGCTGCTCAAATGCACTGGGAGAGGGAAGGTACAGGTGGAGGCATGACCAGGTACTGAAGGCCATTGTGGAAACCATTGCTACAGGAGTTGAGTGGGCAAAGCGCTTCCGACTCTCCAAGCAAGCCATTGCCTTTGACAGAGCTGGAGAGCTGCCAAAACCAGACGGAAAAACATCTGCAGGTATCTTGGCCACTGCGAGGGACTGGCAACTGTTGGTGAACTTGGAGCAGCAACTCAAGTTCCCCAACCACGTTGTGATCATCACCTTAAGACCCAACATCGTACTCTTGTCGGAGTCCACCAAACAAGTAGTTCTGTTGGAGCTTACAGTCCTCTGGGAAGACCGCTTGGAAGACGCCTTTGAGAGGAAGCTTGCCAAGTACGAGGGACTGGTCAGCGAGTGCAGACAAGCCGGATGGAGAGCTAATAGAGGTAGGATGCAGGGGTTTTATAGCCTGATCCCTGGCCAGAGCCTTCAGTTTGTTAGGTATGGATGGGTGGAGGAGGAGAAGAGCCATCCGCAACACCAGTGAAGCAGCAGAGAAAGCCTCAAGATGGCTGTGGCTAAAGAGAGGAGATCCATGGAGGAAGGGTAGCTAGATTTGCCAACTGGACACAAGCTGTGGTCTGATCAACCACAGCTGGGTCGCCTGGATGAGGGTGTATGATGTTGAAAGACCCGAAACACTCAATGAGTCCAGAAACATCACTGAAGATGTGTCCAGTAGCATCAGTACAGTAGATGTATTTGAAGTTGTTTTACTTACAAACTAAAATATTTCAACTTGCATCAACCAGAACATGACTAAAACATTTGAAATAAAACAACAGTTGAAATGAAAAAACTATTTATTTGGAAGAATAAGAAAATATGCCAAATTATGTGGAATGAACATGAACACTTTGGTTTTGAAAACTTAAAGTAAGTCCACTTTACTTTCAGAAATGTAACAATTAACTAAACTTGTCAAGTTGAAAATACTTAATATTCAAGGTATGTCAATGTAAAGAGATATTTAAAAGTAAAAGAAAATTTTGCATTTTCACAGCACAGCTTTAAAAATGAATGCCAAATTAAAATTGTCAAAAATTATCATATATAGAATCTTCAGGGTGGTCTGTGTTCTCACAGGATCTCTTCATATTCTAGAGAAGAAGTGAACATATTAATAACTAACTAGATCTGATGTTAAATATCCACATGATAAACAGAGGAACTCACATCCAGTGTGTCGTATTCAGAACATCTGGACTTGGGCTCAAGGCTCATGTAGGTGTCCTCAGGAGACTCCAGCTGAGGACACACAATGATGAGAGAATTCATTCTCCCTCCAGAACTGACAGACACAGATGAGAAGATACATGAGGAGATTTACTCACAGTCTTATTGTGTCCTGATCCTCCGGGATTTTCCTCTTCTGATGGAGTCGCTCGTTTCCTGAGAGAGAAGAAGAAATGAACATGAACACAAACTGACTCTGAATCTTTCTGACAGTACAGACACAGAGTCTCCTTCACCTTCTGATCAAATCCCTGATGAAGACCATCAGAATCGCAGACGTCAAGACAACAGCTGCAGAGATTCCCATTGTGAACATGATCAGAGATGAGCTGCTTTCTTCAGTCATGCAGACGAGAGGAAGAAGAACTGTTACTCTTTACATACAGACAGTGAGCTCATTGAGATCAACAGAGATGATTCTCACCTTTAACAGAAACAGACGCTGATCTCTGAGATCCATGTTGATTCTGAGTCTCACAATAGTAACGTCCGCTGTGACTGGAGTTAAAGCTGGAGATGATGAAACTCTGTCCAGATCCAACAGCTGAGCTTTGATTCTCCTTAAACCAGCTGAAGTTCAGAGCAGGAGGGTTTGAGTCACTGCTGCAGATCAGAGTCACTGAATCTCCCTCCACTATTTCAGCAGATGAATTAAGGGTCACCACAACATCTCTTGGAGCATCTGAAACAGAAAGAATGAAATGTCTCATCAGTGAACAATAATAAAACACACTCAAACAAGAGGATCTGTTCTCAGTTCTTGCACCAGCGTTCACTCACACTTCACATTCAGCATCACATTATCAGAGTCTTTCTCTCCGTATTTATTTCCGGATCTGCACTTGTATTCTCCACTGTGATCAGATCTGATGTTTGAGATGTTATAGATTCTTCCAGATCCTACAAACATTCCTCCTGTAAACCAGCTGAAGTTCAGAGCAGGAGGGTTCGAGTCACTGCTGCAGACCAGAGTCACTGAATCTCCCTCCACTATTTCAGACGGACTGATGGACACCACAACATCTCTTGGAGCATCTGAAACAGAAAGAATGAAATGTCTCATCAGTGAACAATAATAAAACACACTCAAACTAGAGGATCTGTTCTCAGTTCTTTTACCAGCGTTCACTCACACTTCACATTCATCATCACATTATCAGAGTCTGTCTCTCCGTATTTATTTCGGGATCTGCACTTGTATTCTCCACTGTGATCAGAGCTGATCTTTGAGATGTTATAGATTCTTCCAGATCCTACAATAACTTCTCCTTTAAACCAGCTGAAGTTCAGAGCAGGAGGGTTTGAGTCACTGCTGCAGATCAGAGTCACTGAATCTCCCTCAACTATTTCAGACGGACTGATGGACACCGAGACACTCTTTGGAGGATCTAAACAGACAAAGAAGTAAGCAATGACAAGCAGTAAAACATGAGTTGTACTCAACTCCAACCACGTTTATTTCTGTTGCTTTGTAAAGCATTATTATCAGAAACAGTGAAACAAACTGAAGATTGTTGATTTGCCATTTCCTTGTGAATATACATGAGATGTTTTAAAATAAACCTCTCAACTAACTTACATCCAGGTCTAACAGTGATTTCATGAGATGCAGAGTTCAGTCCCTCATGACCGCTTATGGTGCAGGAATATCTGCCTCCATCCTTCAGCTCGACGGACTCCAAAACAAGTATGTTTTCCCCATGGTGTTGACTGTGCAGTTGCCCATCTTTCCTCCAAATGTAGGTTGGTACAGTCATGGAGGGGATGCATGAACCACAGACAAACATAATCAAGTCTCCCTCCATCACAGCATCAGACTCCGTCTTTACCTCCAGGTTCGCATCTGGAGCAGAAAGAAGAAATCTATGCTTAATATGTAACACATTAAAGGTAGAATAAGTTATGTAATCAGATTACTTTAATTACTCAAGTCACTAGTCAAGTAACACACTTGTTGTTTACAAGAAATTATCTTACTGGAGTTACTTTTTAAGATAAGTAACACCAGTTAGTTTGATTTCCTATTTTCTTTCCCCATGTTGAGAGAAATCTGGAGTAAGTGCAGAAACATTGTGTGCACTGTGTAAGAATGCTTGCTCCATTTTGTTACACAAAAACTAATTTCAGTATGACTTTTGCTCTTGACTTGCAAAACAAATATTTAAAGTAAAAAGCCACAAGCCAAGATCCCAACTAAAGCAAACACTGACCACTACAATGGTGACACACAAATTGTGATTTTCTCGGTTGGTGATTCTGCTTGTTAACATCAGGTGTCGTCAATAATGCTCAATCATGACTCAATTAATTTCGTAATTATCTCATTAACTTCAACTCTGCTTCAGTGTTTTACTTTTAACACTGCTTCAGTGTTTATATGAGTCCACAGACTCTACACTCAGAGTGTTAAATTAACACTGGGGATTTTGCTGTGTACTTTTACACATCTCGGAAGAGATTCGTCAGAGAAGGTACAAAGAATAAAACCAGTTAATATTAGGTAGCCACATGCAGATCTACAAATGGCTTGAGAGAGATTAGAAGAAATGTGTGGCTCTGCAGAAGCAATTAATAGAGCTCTCTTCTTCAAATTGGAAAGTTTCCTAGAATTACAGATAAAGAGTCATATAGGTTGCGTGATCTTGGAGACTTGCTTGCCGAGCTATCTTCCTTGGGTTGTCCTATATTGACACCACTCATGGAGTGAGTCCTATCATTGGGAATTTTTCTTACAATATCCAAGAGAAATGGATATCTTATGGCTCCAAGTACAAGAAAGTGCATTCTGTGGCATTTCCACCATTCTCTGTGTTTGCTAATTTAACTAGTTCAGAACCTAAAGCAAGAACAGATCTATTTTTTCTGCAGTACCTCAACAAAAGAGAGACAGACAAGATAGATACAGGTAAGCTTCTATAACTGTTCATAAAACTCAAGTGGATACATCTGAGAGAAGAGATGCAACTGCCAGGATAACTTCTGTTGATCCTTGTCGATACTGTCTCATCCATGATATGTATCATCCTCTGTAAAAATGCAGAGGCTTCAGAGAGAAAAACCTTGAAGATCGTAAACAGTTTCTTAAGGAACATTCAGTGTGCTTTAGGTGCTGCTCCTCAATAGTTCAAATGGCAAAAAAAACTGTAAAGCTGTAATTCAGTTTATTTAATGTGGCAGTGGCCATCACATTTCAGCTCTACACCCTGGTCCAGCAACCTGGAAGAAAAATGTCTTTCCTGTCTCAGAGGATGGCGGGGAGGAAATTGACCCAACTACTCAGGAGGTAACATCAAAATGTACTGAAGTTTGTGGAGCTGGAATGAGTTCTAGAGCATGTTCTAAGATTTGTTTGTGTATCCTGTGAGTAACAAGAAGGAATCCAAAAGAAGGTATGCCATTTTGGATGAGCAGAGCAACTGATCACTAGCAAGAACAGAATTCTTTGATAAGTTTCAAATCAAAGGATCTTCTTTTCCATACTCACTGAAGACATGTGCTGGACTGAAAGAGACATCAGGAAGGAGAGCAATGTAAGCCTTCATCTTCCTATACTGTTAAAGTGCTACCAGATTCCTAACATTCGTTCTGAAATTCCCACCCCGACATAGCATGCCATTTCAGTCGTCTCAGGGATATTGCACATGAAATACCAGCCCTTGATAGAGACCTCATTAGGGTCCACAAGGTCCACCAACAGATTAATGGACCGCACAACACTCCATTTGCTCAAAAGTTAGATCTTGGGTGGGTTGTCATTGGAGATGTTTGTCTTGGAGGTGCTAATCAACCTACTCATGTAGATGTTTTTAAGACTTTTTCATACTTGAAAGTGGACGTCCCCAGCTTCTTCCACCCTTGTGAGTCAGCTTCATGTAAAAGAGTACTATGGCACTAAAATTCAGTTTCAAGACCATCTCACATTGAATGGCACAAATGCACTAGTTAGGGCAATTCCTTTTCATTCGTACATCTAGAGATCATAAGCTTGACCATAAGCTTGATCAGTGGATAATGAAAGGTTTCTTCACTTAATTGACAAAGAGTCCTATCAAGATGAATGTACTGACTGGGTGGCTCCTTTACCATTTCAAGTTCCTTAAAGAAGGCTCCAAAATAATAGGGCATATGCTTACAACCGTCTTCCTTCACTTCATGGCACCTTGGACAAATGTCCTCAGATGAAAGCACATATTTTTGAGTTTATAGAGAACATGTTTGCTAATGAACATGCAAAAATTGCTCCCCCTCTTAAGAAGGACCAGAAGGAGTGTTGGTATCTGCCTTTGTTTGGGGTTTATCATCTGAAGAAACCAAACAAGATCTAAGAACAAGAACAAGATCTGTGTAGTCTTTGACTCTAGTGCACCTTATGATGGAGTCTCTATGAATTATGTCCTACTTAAGGGGCCAGATCTCAAAAACAGCCTCCTGGGATTGTGGCTATAACTGCCGACATTCAACATATGTTCCACTGCTTTTTAGTCAGAAAAGATCACAGAGATTACCTGCGCTTTTTGTGGTACCAAAACAATGACCCAGGTAAAGAAATAGTGGAATACAGAATGCATGTTTGTACCAATGTAAAAACTTTCATAGTCACAGGAAGAAGGAGGCGATAACCGGAGAATGTGCAAATGAAACTTTGTTAATAAAATAAACACAAAACAGTGCGACAGCCCCTCATGGACGACTTCTGCACACAAACAAAACCAACACACAAAATGAAGTCCAGGCCTGTTCCTCTCTCATCCTTCATTGTCATTACTCCTCTTTTATCCTTCCAGAGCTCCTCCGCGGGACTCGAGATCGGTGAGTGGCACAGGTGTCGCTATTTTTCCAGTTACTCCGCCGGCCTCGACCCATTCCAACGGCTCTCGGCAACGCCCCACCCATCACAGTGTTCATGTGTCCGGCAATAGTCCTTCCCCCACTATTACCAGAGTTTGTTGAATGTGACTTCTTTGTTGAAGATGCTTTGAAGTCCTTTCCTTCTGAAGCAGCAGCAATTCAAGTCCTCAAACAAACTGCTTGCAGTAGAGAATCTTAGGCTACATAAGATAATTTCTAATCAACTTGCAGTGATTGAGGCATTTCACCCAGAATTACGTGTTGTGGACATCAAAAATGTTGACCTCTTCGTGGAAGATACTCCAGTGTAGCATAGCCTAGGAGTGTCCTGGCACATAGCATCAGATACCTTTACCTTCCAGGCTGTTGATGGCAAGAAGTCATTTACCTGGCAAGGTTTACTGTCAACAGTAAACAGCCTATATGATCCCTTTGGTTTCATTGCTCCTATTACCATCAATGGCATGTTGTTGCTTAAGGAACTCTCTGCACAGGCTGAAAACTGGGATTCCCCATTACCAGATGACATGAAGCCAGAATGGATACGATGGAGGAACTCCATACAGCGTACTCATTCATCTTTCCCTACATCAGAGCTCCAGTCAAGGGATATATTTGCAGATGCATCTGTGAAAGCTGTAGCAGCTGTAGCTTATCTGAGATACACATCTCAAAAGGGTCAAACAGATCTTGTCTTTGTGTTGGAAAGACAAAGTTGGCACAACAGTCAGATCTCACTGTTCCAAGACTGGAACTGTGTGCTGCAGTTCTCACAGTTGAGACAGAAGAAATTGGCTTGCAGTTCAACAGCATTCATTTCTTCACTGACAGTAAGATTGTCTTGGATGTATTCACAACCAAACAAGACGTTTTTATGTATATGTGAATAACAGAATCCAAAGCATTCTTCAGTCATCGACTCCTAATCAGTGGAAGTATGTTCCATCGGATGGCAATCTTGCAGATCATGGGTCTAGATTTGTAGCAGCTGATCTTCTTAATAGCACAACATGGCTTACAGGGCCAGACTTCCTTTTTGAACTCTCCACTCTTTCATTCATTGTCTCAGGAAAGCTATGACCTTGTTGATTCTGCATTGGTGCATTCTGCATTCTGCATTGATGTCTAACCGCAATACCAAATCAATCAAGCCACATCTCACAGTCATTCTCACATTCTGCTAAAGAACTAGGATGTAGTGGATGGCATCTTTGTAGTAAGAATCCCACAGGAGATGACTTGGAAAATAAATATTTTGGACAAGATGGCATCGTGAGTATCTTTCCACTCTTCAGAATATGCAGAAGTGGCAAGACAAGAAGCCTTGTCTCAAGGAAGGAGACATTGTATTGATGAAAGATTGCCAAGCTAAGCAAAATCAGTAGCCTATGGCCATTGTTGCTAACACATTAGTGAAGATGGCCTTGTAAGGAAAGCTGAATTGAAGCTCATTAGAGAAGGTGTGCAGAAAACCTTCTTACGTCCAATATCGGAAATGGTTTTGCTTTACTCAACCCTAAAACATTTCAGTAAGCCAAAGATTAAAGTGGGGTGTTAATGAACCCCAGACGGGGAGTGTGTTGGACTTAATATTTTGATTCATGACTTTTATTTTGATTTTGATTTTTAAAAATCTATGGGCTATGAATTGAATTTCCTCCTAGTCCTCCACCCGGACTTCTTTAAGAGGAAGTAGGCCAGTAGTTTGGTGTTCACTGCAAAAATAGGGTGATTATTCATTCCTTTAAAAAAAATAGAAAAAGAAGAAAGTTTTCATATGGCCATATATTATTGTAAAATGTAATAAAATATTGAGTATAATTCATTAAACATGCCTTCAGGTTATTTAAATGTAATTAAACCAATAAAATTAAATTCAGCAAAATTTAAATGTAAAACTTGGAATTTGAGGGAAAAACTACATTTGAGAAAAAAAAAAATATATTTCTTTTTTTTTTTTTTTTTTTAAACTATATATTGTATGATTTCAAATTATCAGATTTAAAGCTGCAGTTGGTAACTTTTGACGTTCTAGCGGTTAATAAACAGAACTGCTTGCGTCTTGTGGAAGAACATCGTAGCCGGAACTACTTCTCTCTGTTTATGTCTATGAAGAATCACAAAGGTACTGGGTTACTCCGCCGCGGTACCCCCGAAGCAATCTAAAATAGTCAGAATATAAACACTTATTATAGGTGCACCCTAGTGATTCACCGCAGATCTGATTGGTTGTTTCTTACCGGGAGCGGTGTATTTCTGCAAATGACAATAGGACACTGGGAGGAGCCAGAGGAGCTTGATTTTTTTCACAGATTATCTGTCTCATATTCTACTGTCAGGACATTATGACAGGTTTCACAAATATGTAAATATGAAAATACATTTTTTACAAAAGTTACCAACTGCAGCTTTAATTTTTGATTACAATTAAATTTAACCATTAGAATTCTAAATAGAAAAAAAAGGTAATCCAGGTAAATTTATTATAATCCAGAAAACTTCTAAATTCCAGGAAAACAGAAGTGCAAAAGTGTATAAATTTTAGTAAACATATGCTTAACTGCTTAAATAATTATTAGGGGTCCTTGGAAATTGTTCTCCCCTGTGAAAATGTTTGAGAACTGCTGCTATAGTGCATGATATGCCATGCAATGTAAATTACTTTGGATATGGACATCTGCCCAAGGAATCAAAGTAAATATAAAGATAAAGAAATATAAAGATTTAAACATTGTTAATTCTGAAAAAAGTCACATAATTTAGCTTTAAGCAACCCAATGATTAGTGGTTGATTCTGTATAATTGGTTAAATTCCAGTTCTTACACTGAAATCTTAAAGGTCTTTATTCACACCTATCATCTATCTGGCTCTCCACTCACCTGTTACTTCTAGCTGGATTCCCTGATTGTTTGTCCAAGTTTGTCCGGAAGTAGTGTTGAGCACAAACCGGAAGATGCCAGCGTCACTCTCCCTCGCGTTCCTCAGCAGTAGCGAGCAGTTTCCAGCGGCAGGCTGCACAAACTCCACACGGCCTACAAACGCAGGGTCCTGAGAAACCCTGACCCTCTGCCCCGACGATCCCTCAAAGAGCCATTCGGCTGAGCTCACTTGCTCGTTTGGAGAAGTGTGTTTGCAGGGTATGAGCACCATCGACTGCCGGACCACACACATTTTGCTGATGATATGAGTCACGTCATACTGAACACCTGCAATACACATATAAATGCATGCATGCAAGCCTGCTTGGAGACGCACTAAAAATCAAGGTACTTAATTAGGTTCGATGAAGAACCTTAAAACTCTTAAAAACAAAGTGCACACTGCAAGTACTGAAAGCTGTAATCTGTGACCGTTTGACCTCAACTGAAGTGACACAGGATGCTGCTTTAAGAGAAGTTGTTGTATGCAAATGTGCTGCCAGTAAAGAAACTTTGTTTTCTGCTTATCGGAAAACAGCCTTCGGTAAAGACTGGTGTTCATTATGTTACCACATAATATACCTTTTGCCATCAGAGAGATCCAGATGAAGGATTGAAGCAGTATAGCTGGACACACCTTTAAGACATGAGATTTATCCATCAAAAACCTCAATAAATCAAATATCTGATTTATCTGTCTTCACACACTGAATACTATGACAAGTAAATTAAATGTATCCCGTAGTTATTTTTCCATAACCTTTTACAGAAGCATGTAATAAAAGCATGTTTGCAGCCTTGTTTTTATCATTGCTTGACTTAAACTGACCATAAATGACCAGACTGTTCATTAGTTACAACTATACGTCGTGTGCCAAAATACAGTGCAGTGCAGTAAGCAATCGATCATCTCAGTAGTTTCAACCTAACTTGAGTTAAAATGAAATATATTACCATGATACCGTTGCCTTCTAATGACGAACATAAAAACAGCCTGTAGAAGTGAAGACAACGACTCGTGAGACAAGATACCAGAATAAAATGTCCTCTTTCTAAAAAAAACTGTTGACCACACTTGTCTTAGGTGGAGTCGTAACTACAGGAAATAATGTAGCTCTGAAGGCGCCAAATGTGAACCTGGAGAACAAAAGTAAATCACTGGGTATGGGTCAAAATTATAAATTTTTCTTTTATCGCGAAAATCATGAGGACATCAAGTAAAGATCATGTTCCATGAACTTTGCTACTGTAAATATGTCAAAACTTAATTTTTGATTAGTAATATGCATTGCTAAGAACTTCATTTGAACAACTTCGAAGGCGATTTTTTTTTTGCACCTTCAGATTCCAGATTTTCAAATAGTTGTATCTCAGCCAAATATTGTCTGATCCTAATAAACCATACAATGGAAAGCATATTTATTCAACTTTCAGATTATTTATAAATCTCAATTTCGAAAAATCAACACTTAAGACACTTAAGGTTGACACTTAAATGTCATTATTAGTATAGCTTACCATGCATAATTCCCCACACTGTTTTTGGAACATGAACATGAGTAAACTTCATCAGATGGAAATGATAAAAGAGCCATGTGTACACTACAATACCTTACACTCTCAGAGGGAAAAAAGTACAAAAGCTGTCACTGGGGTGCTACCTTTTCAAAAGCTACACATTTGCACCATATTTACCAATAACGGGGGCATATTAGTAACTCAAAGGTAGATATTAGCACCAAAATGGTACATTTCAGTGACTTTTAAAAAAGTACCACCCCAGTGACCGCTCTTGTATGTCACAATGTCATATTTGATGTTCCTGGAACATGATTCAATTTTCACGAGATTATGAAAGATATATAGGCTAATAATAACACTCTTCCTGTTTTTATGACTTGTTTCTCACTTGTATACTTGTGAAAGTAATGTTACATGGTTTTACAGATTGTTAACAGGGTTACTGTCTAGTTTGTGACACTGCACGTGTTAAAGCCCTCACACGAGCACAGCATGTGCTAAACCTGCAGGGTTTAAAACATCTGAAGCTCACATCTGCTCTTTCAACACATGGATCCCCAGATGAAGGGCTGAATAGGAAAGTTATCATTAGTTACCTTTGCAGTAACTAATGATGAACGCGCACTTTGAAGAGACGTGTGTCTGTAAGTTACTCACAGTGGACTGACTTAAAGGGATAGTTCACTCAAAAATTCATATTCTGTCATCGTTTACACATTTCCACAAATTGTTCCAAACCTGTAATATATATTTTTTTTTTCTGTTGAACATAAAAGAAGATACTTTGAAGAATGCTGGTAACCAAACAGTTTCTGCTCCCCATATGCATAAATCCCCCCTAAAATTATGATTAAAAACCATGCTGTGTATTGCAAATAACAATGTTTCATACTTTAAATTATTGTGTAAGTAGTAAAACAACACAAATGGGGCAAAACTGCGTTTTATGTTTAGAAAGATTTTTAGTCTCCCCCTTCCTTGCTTCACAGTGCTCTGGTCCAAATGCCTGCTTTGCTCTTTTACATCACCTACACACACACAAGTCCTGAGAGAGACGTCAATAGTTGAGGAGCTCCAGGAAGTAAGGCTGTCAAGGATATTTTATTCACTTAAAAAACAGCCTGTGGCAACAGTAGCAAAAGGAGCCCAACTCCATGGTAAAACCGTGGACTTGACAACATTGAGACGGATAGTTATCAAGCCTCTTATTAAGAAACCAAAACTAGAACTGGCAAATTATAGGCCTATTTCAAATCTTCCATGTATGTAAAACATTTTAGAAAAAGTTGTGTCTGCTCAATTGAGCACCTTCCTGCACAAAAATGATCTGTATGAAGAATTTCACCATAGCCCCACCATAGCACAGAAACTGCACTTGTTAAAATTACAAATGACCTGCTCCTTGCGTCAGACCAAGGCTGCATCTCATTTCTAGTCTTACTTGATCTTAGTGCTGTGTTCAACACCATGGATCATGACATACTAATAGATTGATTACAAAACTATACAGGTATTCAAGGGCAGGCTCTAGGATGGTTTAGATCCTATCCGTCCGATAGCTACCAATTTGTTTATTTAAATGGGGAGTCATCTCATTTATCGTCAGTAAAATATGGAGTGCCACAAGGATCCGTCCTAGGTCCCCTTCTATTTTCAATATACATGTTGCCCCTTGGTAATATTATTAGAAAATACGGGTTTAGTTTCCACTGTTATGCTGATGATACTCAGCTATATATCTCAACGAGACCAGATGAAACTTCCCAATTATCTAAGCTAACAGAGTGTGTTAAAAATGTAAAAGATTGGATGACAAATCATTTTCTACAATTAAATTCAAATAAGACAGATATATTAATTATTGGACCAAAAAACAGTACACAGAATCTTGTAGATTACAATCTGCAACTAGACGGATGTACTGTTACTTCCTCTACAGTCAGAAATCTGGGTGTTATATTAGACAGCAATTTGTCTTTTGAAAATCATATTTCCAATGTTACAAAAACTGCATTCTTCCATCTTAGAAACATTGCCAAGCTACGAAACATGTTATCTGTTTCTGATGCAGAAAAGCTAGTTCATGCATTCATGACCTCTAGACTGGACTATTGTAATGCACTTCTAGGTGGTTGTCCTGCTTCGTCAATAAACAAGCTACAGGTAGTCAAAAATGCAGCAGCTAAAGTCCTTATCAGGTCAAGAAAATATGATCATATTACCCCAATTTTACAGTCTCTGCACTGGCTACCTATTAAGTTCCGTATCAGTTACAAATTATCATTACTTAGCTATAAGGCCCTAAATGGTTTAGCTCCAGCGTACCTAACTAGCCTTCTACCACGCTACAACCCATCACGCACCCTAAGGTCACAAAACGCTGGACTTTTGGTAGTTCCTAGGATAGCAAAGTCCACTAAACGAGGTAGAGCTTTCTCACATTTGGCTCCCAAACTTTGGAATAGCCTTCCTGATAATGTTCGGGGTTCAGACACACTCTCTCTGTTTAAATCTAGACTAAAAAAACATCTCTTTCGCCAAGCATTCGAATAATGTATCTCTTAAATTGTGAGTATAGTTGTATCTGATCAAATGTGCATTCTTATTCTCCCGAACAGATCCAGAACACCTGAGAAGAGATGATACTGACCCCTCAGAGGACCCCAGATGATCATGCTAGTCCTTAAAAAAAACAGAACTGACAAATATTGCTACAAGTGTGACTGCATCATATAAAAATTATTAATTATTAATAATATGAATAATATTAATCGTCTGGCTGACTGCGTCTTGTATTAATTTTTCAAAAAATCCTGTCATATGTGCACAAACGGAATTTTCTGTAAAGTCGCTTTGAAACGATTTTTATTTTAAAAAGCGCTATACAAATAAACTTGAATTGAACAAAAATTGAATTGAATTGAATTGAATAGTAATGTCTACAACGGACACGAGCGCTGTAACGGTGTGACCACAACAGCTTGACGTTGTCTAATTTGGCAATGGCCTCCCTGCTGCACTAATAGTAGTATTCATCTGTATATACAAGCCCTCACAAGTACAATTTTAGCTGGATTATTTGTGTCCCGACTCCCTTTCAAAAATTGCTCTAGAAATTTTATGTTTATTGCCCCCCCTACCTTTTAGACTGCCTTTTCGGAGAGCCAAATTAGCTCCGGAGCAGTGTCTAACCAGCAAAACTAGAACTGACCGTAGACATTGATTGGCCAGATGCATTGAAAACGCCATCACCCGCCATGATTTAAAACACCATTTAAACATACTGTAAACATTGTATCAACTTTTTTGGCAAATATTGAGAATGGTGATAAATATCCGGCCGCTGAAGTGCAGGGACTTGTAGCAAATGTAGCATTACCAGTTTAGTTGGAGATTCTTAAATGTCCTTTCCATTCTTTCAGTCACTTTATGTATACGTTGAAATTTCACATCTATTATTGTGAACCACTTCAGGAATGTTGAATTCGTTATTTGACTGGTTGAAATCTACAGGATTTCTGCGAGACGTGTGTGACTTGTTCTTTAATGTTCCGCCTGAAAACAAAGATACCATGCCGTTGTTTACAACTGTGATGACGGGCACGTAGGATCAACTAAATGTTGGATTTTCAAAAGTATGTCGAAATATTTAAAGCATGATAATGAACGAAACAAACTGTTATTGGTTGTTGGACATATCATTCAATGGGCGGGCATTGGCCAATGAAAGACGCGAGACTGGTGCGAATGCAACCCTTTAAATGGTTCTGGGAAATGGTTCGGTCAAAATCGTCCCAGTACTGTACATTCAGTTCTGGAACTAAAGCAGTGCGTAAGGCCCTAATGATTTTGTTTTCTCTGCTATGGAAATAACCGAGGACCGGCAGCTGTTTAGTTGCCCACATTCTTCAAAGTATCTTCTTCTGTGTTCAACAGTAGCAAAAACTTTATGCAGGTTTAGAAAAACCTGGGTGAATTATGACAGAATTTTTATTTTTTTGGATGAACCATACCTTTAAAGTGACAGGCACATCCATGCTACGAAAGGGATAGGCCTAAAGTTTTGATAAAATTTGGATAGTCTGTTAATATGATATTCCATATATTATCAGAGCTTGATATACACAATTGTTATATTTTTAAAGAGATTAATTGATAGATTATAATTAATGATAGACCGCATTTATTAATTTATCATTATATAAGTTACATTTATACATAATAAATAATCATTTACAAATTTGAAATTACTTTAGATAATTATTTTATATGTATTTTATTATAATTATAATTATTGTATTATAATAATATAATCTATTTTATTTTAATATAAAATATTATAATTTTATATTGCAATTATTTTTTATTTAGAAACAATTAGGAAATAAATTACCTAATAATGTAGTCCTAATTTGAGCAAATGAATACGATAGGTAAATTATTCAATAATTCATCCCATTCAGGTCACAACTGCAGAGCAGTCAAAAAGACAAATAATAATTAATAATAATTATAAATAATCAAATTTAAAATATCGATATTAATGTGTTCTGTTGCAAGTTTGCATATTTGAGCATGTTTTCTCATGGTTTATTGTTGATTCCCTCAATGTTTATGTGTTTCCTTTTGTTGACCTCGTGACCTTACGACTCGTGAATGAGTGTCCCTTATTTTGTCTTGCTGAAGGTGGGAACCCTACTGTAGGGCGATAGAAAATACAGTTTTTATAGTATAAAAACTATTACGCCTATGTCCCCACGAGGAAAGCTGTCCAGACTCTGCGTGTGCGCGCGCGCGTGTGTGTGTCTGTGTGTGCGCGCGCGCGCGCGCGAGTGTGAAACTTCCGCAAACTCTCTTCGGAGTCCGTCAGTCATCATGTCCAACAATAACGCGAGCAGCAGCAGTGTGGCTGTGGCGCAGAGAGCCGTCAAACAGCTCAGACTAGAGGCCAAAATACGACGAATTAACGTACGTATGCCAGCTTCAACAATAAATGTGAAAGAGTTTTGGATTTTGAGAGTTTTTGGATGAGTTTAACCTGTTTGATTCACTGCTAGTGCTAACGCTAACCGACAAAACCATTTAAACGAGTTAAGGTAAATGTAAAGGTAACGTAAATAACATTTTTGACGTCGGAGATGCTTTTAAGTTGTTTTAGACGAGGTTTTTAAACTACCAGAAGAGTATTTAGGCGTAAAATTTAGACAACCTTTAAGAAGTTGTTTCTCTTGCTCATTAATAATGTAAATCTATGTAAACGGACGCTCTATGAGTGATGGTGTCAGATTGCAATACTATTGTACTTCAGTGTGTATTATGTTACTTTGAAGAATACAATTGTAAATATAAACTTTTTTTTTTGTTTTTTTTTTTGTGTGCATTAATTATGGTGACCCAGCCTAAAGACCCCCATATGAAAATGCCTATTTTTTTTTTTAAATAATAATACTGTGCAGTAAATTTCACTATTAGTGCAATTTTTCCCAATGTTATTTTGTCAAAGTAGTGTTAACCTAGCTTTTCAGTTACTGTTACTTTTTACATCCTATAAATTCATCATGCCACTGTTGTATGATAAAAACATATTTACATTTGTTTAAAAAAAGTTTAACAAAAGGCTTTTGAAATGTTATGTTTAAATGTGCAAATTATGTATTCGCTAAATACATTTCCAGAACAGAATCCTGATCATTAGATAAGGCAAGGTTCAGAATTCTTGTTTTGAACCCCTCTATAAAAAAATAGAATAAATATAGTTTAACATGTTGTCTTAATTGTAACTTCTGTAGGTTTCTCAAGCTGCCACAGACCTGAAGAACTTCTGCCTGCAGAACGCCCATAAAGACCCGCTGCTGGTGGGTGTGCCGTCCAGTGACAACCCCTTCCGCCCGCCCAAGTCCTGCGGTCTCCTCTGAACATCTGCTGTCTGATCACACCCAGGTTACAACAGCCTTCTGTCCTTCTAAAGCACCCTACGTGCATTCAGTCAATGCATACGCAATCAAAATGTATCAGGCCATCAAAGATGTAGATGAGTTTGTTTCTTCATCAGATCTGGAGAAATGTAGCATTGCATCACTTGCTCATCAATGGATCCTCTTGCAGTGAATGGGTGCCGTCTGAATGAGAGTCCAATCAACGAATAAACAATCACATTAATCCACAAGCGAAAAACAAACCTATCAAGACATTTTTGCCTTCAAACTGTTGCTTCTGGCAAAAATCTGTGTGCATAAACCATAATATTTTTTCCTCCAGTGAAAAGTAATCTTGCCTGAATCAGGAGAGAAATATGCACAGATCAAGTACCATTCACAAGCACTTCTAAATAAGTGGGTGGATTTTTTCATGAGTGGACAACAGCGGATGGACAGCAGATTTTACTTGATAAATCATCATTATGGATTATGGACTTATATATGCCTTATAGGTGGATTTGTTTCTTACGAACATGCAATTTTTCGCTTCACAAGACATTAACTGATGGACTCTCATTCTGACGGCACCCATTCACTACAGAGGATCTATTGGTGAGCAAGTGATGTAATGCTCCATTTTTCAAAACTTGCTACCATTAACAAACTCCCCTACATATTTGGTGGCCCGTTCTCAATAAATTGGACTACTATTGAAGATTTCTACAATTTCTTCCTAATAGAACTACTCCTTTAAATGTACTAATATCTATATTATGTCTGTTATTTCAGATGCGTTTCAGATGATGTGGCTGTCTTCTGCTGTCTGTTTCTACCTTTACACTACTCCATAAAGACCTCCTGGAGCACTACACGCACACAAACACTACTTAGCCTAGCAAAAAAAGAAATATTTCTACTGTTCATTTTCTTCATATCTGCAGTTGCTGTCTATTTCTATGAACTGTATTATGAGTGATGTTGACTCTGCTGAATTAACACTGTATGGTACAATCAGCTGTAAAACCTAAACTCGTCCCATGTTTTGAAAGCAATTTTATGTACCAAACACTATTTTATTTGTAATGCGTATTTTATAAAACAAAAAGACTTCTTTGAAGATTGTATGAAGTTTTCCCTGGTTTATGTGGAAGGAACGAAAGAATTAAATGATTAGAGAGTTTTTCCTATCAGAAATGACATGCCCTTGTTTTATTATAGTCTTTTACTAATTTATGGCCATCAGGATTTGGTTTGAAGGTGGTTTGTAAACATGCTTTGTGTCTTCAACAATACACACGTGGGACGTCTTCCTTTATCTGAGGCTTACTTGAGGACTAAAGATCTGATGAGTGTTGAGGAAACCCTTTATACTAAACTTTTAAAATAAAGTGTTCATTCGTCATTAATTGGTTGTCTTTTGTTGAATGGGCTTTAAAATTCGTCTTAAATATTATAATTGAACTGTTTTGTATCTGATATGGGTGATTTGTGATCTCAGTTTGCTCTTTAACAGTCTATGTGAACTTTCGTTATTAATCTACATTCTGGGTGAACTTTATTTATTTATTTTATTTTTTGCTCCGGTAAGACATGCTGTATGTAAGTTATCATATTTGCATATTCATATATATTTAGGAAGTGAATTGGTGTAGAAATCCAATTTTGGTAAGTTATTTAATGTTACAAATTTAAGAGTGCACAAAAAAAGGCCAAAAGCCAAGCTTTTCCAAGCAATATTTTTACAACAACTGCTTTTATTTTATATAATAAAATATGAATTTGAAAAATTTTGCCTTTTATGAATTTGAAAATGTTAAAATGTTTTAAAAATTGATTTTAAATTATTTTAAACCATTAAGATTAAAAAGTATTATACATAAGATGCAATCTGGATGTGCTCCAGCTGTCCACGAGGGGGCGCAAAATAGCTTAAAAATATTTTAAATAAGACAAAAGCTTTAGAAGAAGCTAAAGCAACACCACCTCAAGAGTTTTCAAGATCTTGGAAATGTATTAAATATTAAAATAATTTACATTTTTATAAATTTGTATAATTTTGTCTTATGTCAAGCTGTAAAATATTGTATCAGGTGGCTAGTGCTAGAGTCAAAATAGACACTAAAATTGTTTCTGGTTTATCAAAATTATAAACCCTAAATAATTCAGGAATTGTGGAATTAAATTATTTTAACGTTACAAATATTTTGTTGTTGTTATACAAATTATTTTACTTTTTAAATTTAAATTCAGAAATGTAAAATGACACTCCTAGTATCAGTAAAAAGAGCTTCTTGGTAACTTAATTTACCTTTTAGTTTCTACAGAACTTTTTCAGTCTTTCTCCTGTCCAGAAAACCTTGCAGTGGAACAGAAAGCACAATGCTCAGTGACCTATGTACACACACACACATAAGAGATAATATCACACTATAATTCACCTGTGTGTGTGTGTGTGTGTGTGTGTGTGTGTGTGTGCAGCCTTACTGAAGCAGCTCTTTCTGTCTCAGTGTCCCACACCATCATCTGAGGGGTCAGAGGTCACGCAAAGATCCCATCAGTCACCTAACATGGACTGGCCCTTAAAGAGCACATGAGAATCAGTGTTTTCAAAGATACATTTTGAAAAAAGAAATGAAATAAAGGTATACCATATGTATAGAATAACCCTTGTTTTATATTTCTTTCATATTAACATCTCTCATGAATGCACACATCAGATCAATAATTACATTTATTATTTTGTACACTGAAACTGAGACCGGGGCAAGTTGTCACAATGCCTATGTTTACAGTACTATATTTCACTCAGAAGTCCACAAATATATATATATTTTACGTTGGTTTAAATTTGTTGATAATATACCTACCCTCATGCTATCTGAGAGGTACATAAGTTAGTTTATTCATCAGAAATTTAGCATTACATCATTTGTACATCAATCCCATCTACAGTATTGTTCAAAATAATAGCAGTACAATGTGACTAACCAGAATAATCAAGGTTTTTAGTATATTTTTTATTGCTACGTGGCAAACAAGTTACCAGTAGGTTCAGTAGATTGTCAGAAAACAAACAAGACCCAGCATTCATGATATGCACGCTCTTAAGGCTGTGCAATTGGGCAATTAGTTGAAAGGGGTGTGTTCAAAAAAATAGCAGTGTCTACCTTTGACTGTACAAACTCAAAACTATTTTGTACAAACATTTTTTTTTTCTGGGATTTAGCAATCCTGTGAATCACTAAACTAATATTTAGTTGTATGACCACAGTTTTTTAAAACTGCTTGACATCTGTGTGGCATGGAGTCAACCAACTTGTGGCACCTCTCAGCTGTTATTCCACTCCATGATTCTTTAACAACATTCCACAATTCATTCACATTTCTTGGTTTTGCTTCAGAAACAGCATTTTTGATATCACCCCACAAGTTCTCAATTGGATTAAGGTCTGGAGATTGGGCTGGCCACTCCATAACATTAATTTTGTTGGTTTGGAACCAAGACTTTGCCCGTTTACTAGTGTGTTTTGGGTCATTGTCTTGTTGAAACAACCATTTCAAGGGCATGTCCTCTTCAGCATAGGGCAACATGACCTCTTCAAGT
Organism: Carassius auratus; assembly: GCF_003368295.1. NCBI lineage: Eukaryota > Metazoa > Chordata > Actinopteri > Cypriniformes > Cyprinidae > Carassius > Carassius auratus. Next base: position 55,948 of record NW_020526470.1, on the reverse strand, counting down.
ATTTTAACATATGCAAACTGATCCATGATCCCTGGTATGCGATAAATAGGCCCAACACCATAGTAGGAGAAACATGCCCATATCATGATGCTTGCACCTCCATGCTTCACTGTCTTCACTGTGTACTGTGGCTTGAATTCAGAGTTTGGGGGTCGTCTCACAAACTGCCTGTGGCCCTTGGACCCAAAAAGAACAATTTTACTCTCATCAGTCCACAAAATGTTCCTCCATTTCTCTTTAGGCCAGTTGATGTGTTCTTTGGCAAATTGTAACCTCTTCTGCACATGCCTTTTTTTTAACAGAGGGACTTTGCGGGGGATTCTTGAAAATAGATTAGCTTCACACAGACGTCTTCTAACTGTCACAGTACTTACAGGTAACTCCAGACTGTCTTTGATCATCCTGGAGGTGATCATTGGCTGAGCCTTTGCCATTCTGGTTATTCTTCTATCCATTTTGATGGTTGTCTTCCATTTTCTTCCACGTCTCTCTGGTTTTGCTCTCCATTTTAAGGCATTGGAGATCATTTTAGCTGAACAGCCTATCATTTTTTGCACCTCTTTATAGGTTTTCCCCTCTCTAATCAACTTTTTAATCAAAGTACGCTGTTCTTCTGAACAATGTCTTGAACGACCCATTTTCCTCAGCTTTCAAATGCATGTTCAACAAGTGTTGGCTTCATCCTTAAATAGGGGCCACCTGATTCACACCTGTTTCTTCACAAAATTGATGACCTCAGTGATTGAATGCCACACTGCTATTTTTTTGAACACACCCCTTTCAACTAATTGCCCAATTGCACAGCCTTAAGAGCGTGCATATCATGAATGCTGGGTCTCATTTGTTTTCTGACAATCTACTGAACCTACTGGTAACTTGTTTGCCACGTAGCAATAAAAAAATATACGAAAAACCTTGATTATTCTGGTTAGTCACATTGTACTGCTATTATTTTGAACAATACTGTATGTCTTGGATGGTCCGAGGGTGACTACATTTGGAGTAAATGTTCCTATTTGATTGAACTTTGACTTCAAAATAAGAATATTAATTCCACTGTAATATTTTAGCTATAAGATGAGAATATAAGGTTCGTAATGAAAAGCTGAACTGTATTTTCAAAAAACAGCAAGTTTCTCCATATTGTTATTATTGCAATTATTCAACCCCTTTGACCTGCAAGGCATTTTGCTACGGCGAATAAAATTTTATGGAAACAATTTAACAAAGGCATCAGTAAAGTATTAGAGAAAGTTTGTTAATACACTTTTGAGTGATTCTGAGAATGGAACATTGATGAATCATGATCAAATTAGAATTGGCTCTAAACATTCATGTTCAAAATTATAAATTGTTTAATTATTCTTTAAAATCACCAATAAACTCTGTCTGTAAGTTTTTAGAAGCTTCTGTCACATCTCTACTACAGTCTTGGCCCATTCCTCACATGAAGAAGCTTTCAGAACACTGATAATCTTTGGTTTTCACACTGCCACTGCTTTCTTCAAATTCAACCAGATATTTGAAATGAGAATCAAGCCTGGAGACTGAACAGGTCACTCAAGAACATTCTGTGACTGATCCCTGAACCAAGCAGGTTCACACATTCATAGATTTGGATGTGTACTTTGGGATGACTGTCCTGCAGGAAAGTCCACTGATCATCAGCTTCAGTCTTTGCACCAAAGGCATCACACTTCTGGTGTGATGGCCTGATACATCAAAGAATCCATGATGTCCTTCATACAGTCATGATTTCCACTTCCTTCTACAGTAAAGAAACCCCATAACAGGACTGATCCACCTCCAAGTTTGAGGATGAAGATAGTGTTCTTCTGCTCATGAGCTTTGCCTTTTTTGCAGCAGACATACCGCTGATCCATGGGTCCAAAAAGTTCCAGTTTGGTCACATCACTCCATATAACATTCCTCCAGAGCTCCACAGGTCTACACAAATGAATTTGATCAAGTTCAAGTTGTACTTTTGTTGTTCTTGATCAAGAGTGGTATTTATCAAGATGTCTCAACATGAAGGCAATACTTGTCTAGTGTTCTTCTACACACTGCTTTGAAATGGTTTTCCTCCTTTCATCGGGTCATCGTGAAAGTCTTTGGCTGTACATTGCAGGTTTTTCTCAGTTGCTCTGATTTAACATTTTATGATATTGTGCTTTTTCTTCCACAACCTCAAATATTTTCTGGTAAAACACACTTTAAGCTAAGAAATAAGGCTGAGAGCTGTGTCTCTAGGAACTTTCAATGTCTTCGAAATCTTCATATAGCCTTAGCCTTTCTAAAGTAATATGATATTTATTCTCTTTAGCTTTTGTGAGATCTCTGTTGACATTTTTGCTACTCAACTTCAACACATGCATGGGCTGTATGTGTAACAGCTCAAGCTAATTCTGTTTATAATAGAGTTTCTAAAAGCTTAATTGTATTTTGAGACTGTTTTATTCCCCACCATGCAAATAAGTGATTTCAAAACAGCTATGTTGAATTGGGGTTTGAATAATTATGACTTAGCAGTATTATTAAAGAATCATATAACTCTTTAAAAATATTGCATTATATATTGACAATATCACTTTTAATACGACAGTGAACTTACAGACGCAATTTGTATTTTATCCTGGATCTTCTGAAATTAGATTGTATTTGTAACTTTACAAATGTATTTGTATTTGTATTATATTTGTAAAGTACTGCAGTCTCTGAGGGGTTGAGTACTTTTGATTGCAACTGTACACACACACACACACACACTACACAAGCAACTCCAGTCCACAGTTTAAAAGTATTTTTGCTTTACTTCAGTCTCCTCTACCAATCGTTTTCGTTTCAGAGGACACTTGGCAAACTCTTCGTGTCGTAATTGGTCTCCTGGCGTGACGTCCGCCCTTTTAAACCCACGCGTGCTCAGCGCGTGCTTCACGGTTCTGTCGCACTCTGGCGGATGCCATGGCATTTTCTCTTCTCCACTACATCCTGTCAGCTCATGGATCTATGGAGTCTGGAAATCAGGACTTTCAGCCCTGGAAGGATTACATGGGTCTGGCGGACATGATCCGAGGCATGCAGCGGCCAGCAGAGCAGCCAGACGCGGCCGATGACGCCGCCGCCTCCGCCGCGCTCCCGGAGTCTCCAAGCGGCCCGACGCGTGCGCACGGGACCGTGACTACGGAGAACAGAGACCCGGGACACGGGAAGAGCACCCGCAGCAACCCATCCGAGAAGAAGTTCTGCAGCTTCTGCAAACACAACGGAGAGTCCGAGACCGTGTTCACCTCACACTACTTGAAAGACCGCGCCGGGGCCGTGACGTGTCCGTACCTGAGCCAGTACGTGTGTCCCCTGTGCGGAGCCACCGGGGCCAAAGCGCACACCAAGAGATTCTGCCCGCTCGTGGACAAAACCTACAGCTCCGTGTACGCCAAAACAACATGGGGACCCGGACGTTTCTGACCCGCAGAAGACCTGGCCACGGTATACGAGAAGGACGTTTTTTACGAGTGGTTTTAATATTTAAGTTTTAAGCTTTAATTGTTCGATCCATAATGGCTTGTGTGTAAGTTTGCATGCATGTGTGTTTTTTGGTGTTTGATTTTGCACGTGTCTTCTCTTGTGTGCAGTGGGTTTTTTATTTCTATTCTTTATTTTTTTCCACTCTTTTCACTTTGACTTTAAACAAACTTGTACACAAGCCAATAGGCTCGCTACAGGTGCAACCACGTGTGAACCAGCTCTTGTTAATATTACTAAAAAAAGTATTTTGTGATACTCTGTGGTGAAATGTATATAAACGTTTTTAATGTTATTTAGCTGTGTTTCTCTTTAAAGCTGCCTGTATTTTGCTTTAATATTTAACAATCTCAATCGTCTGGTTTTATTTCTATTACTACATTTTGGAGAACATGATCATCAGATTTTGTTCCTATGGCATCAGGAAGTTAATGTACATTTGTTTGAAAATATGATGGTTTACTTTGTGACAAAAAACAAAGTGAACAACAGAAACGTGTTTTGTGAACTTTTGGAAACCTGTGTGTTCATTAGCACAGCACTTTTTTTTTTTTTTTTTTTTTTAAACATTACTTCAGAACCAAACACACGCCGCAATAACCAGAAAGATTCACTTTATTTATGCAGAATGTGTTTTGAACAGATATTTGGAGTGACTTATGACTTTAAGGTTATGACCCTTCAGTCTTGGGGATCGCACCCTGTGATTGACAGAATCACGATGTTTACTACTTTGCTTGAACCTCCTTGGTAAAGTGTTAACTTTGGCTCACTGAAACAGAGCAACTCTATGAATGTGCCTTTTACTCAAACAAGTGTAACTGAACCGTTGTAAACCAGTGCCTGCTATCTGAACTCATCAGTGCAAATTATTCTGTGTCTGTTCTTTCGTCAACATTTTCTTTCTGTCCCTCATATGATGCAGTAACATATGTTCAGAATCTGTTATGATGCCTATTTTTCTGAGTGTGGAGTGGAGGTTTTCTGCCTTGTTGTCCAAATCCAATCTGCCTGCGTGCGTCCATCAATAAGTGACTGCAAGAAAACATCAAAATTATGGTTTATGGTCAAAACTGTTCTTTACTGTTATTTAAAAATAAACCTAATGGTGTAAACCACACAATCAGAGTTGTTTCAAGTGCTCAAACTAAAATCCTGACTTACTTCAGAGAGGCAATATCTCTGATTAGGCCACATACAAGCTCTGTGGCATCTTCCAGATCACAGGAGGCTTCAGAGATGGGGAGATCCTCCAAACTGAGAAAACACCTTATGCTGTTATTACAATAAATATTGTGGACCGTAAACACCTGAAATTGAAACAACATCTAGAAACCTAAGCAGACCTCCGGTAAGATTCAAAGTCAGCGGTTGTCACTCGTCTCACCTCAGAGGGATGTTGTTGAGCTGGGAATCTGTCACCGAGTGCACGGATGAAGGGCTGGAGGGATCCGGTTCAGCGTCAAAACTCCCATGAGGCTCATGAGCATCACTCAGTACACTTACACACTCCGTAAACGACTGAGGATACAATTCAGTATTACTAACTTAATGCTGACTTTAAAGGATATGTGAGAGTTTGGGATACCACTGTAAATTCAAAATTAAAGTAAAAAAAAAAATACACCAAGTGGTTTTGGTATTTCAAAGGAATATTACACAAATTTTATTCTGGCCTTTTTCTCACCCAAAGCTGTCTTAGGAGTCTTATGGACTACTGTTTTGTGCTTTTATGACTTTTCTAGCTCTTAAAAGCACTTCAGAGAACATTCTGCACTATATCTTCTTGAAATATGGTTTTTAGAGTGATTTGTGAAACCTGATCCTGGAGGTACAGCATCTTTCAGAGTTTAGCTCCAACAAATTTGCATGGACATTAATTAAGTGTCTGAAAATCTTAATCAACTGATTCAGGTGTGTTGGTTAGGTTTGGAGCTAAACTCTGCAGGACAGTGGCCCTCCAGGAGCAGGTTTGGACTAGTGTTTGACAAGAATAACTCACTTGCACCTCTTCATTATCACCAGCCGATGGAGCTGCAGGTAAAGACAAACTCGACACGCTGTTGTTCTCCCAGTCTGCCTTGTTCTCAGCTGTGACAGTGGCGGCAACCTGACAAAAGTCTGAAGACTCACACTTATCTTCTGTCTCGTGGATTACAGGAGGTGCACTGATGTTCTCGTTGGCTGTGATATCCATGAGCTCCACACACTGTTCACTGCTGTGGTTTCTAGTAGAGACGTTCATGTCACATTCACACGGACTGCACTGCTTCATCTCGTCGCCTCCCATGACGAGTTCTTCTCCAAATTGGTTTGCAACCTCAGAAGCGGACGCAGAGGCTTCATCGTCTTCTTTGGGAACTTCAAGTGAACCGTCTATCACAACCTCTTCTTGAGCTGAAACACCAGTTGAGTCTTTGTAAACGTCAGCTAAATCCACAGGCACTTCAGTACCAATCTCAGTTGTGACCTCGCTGCTATCTTCCCTAATGTTGCTTTCAGTCGCATTTTGCTCCATGCATTCAGTTTCATTCTGCTCGAGAGGGTTTAGATCATCAGCATCATCATGGGATGGGATTGCATAATCAGTTTCATGAGTAACAGGCTCCCTTGACATGCATTTGACCAGTATCTGAACTTCACTCCCAGACTGCTCCCGTTCCTCCTGCACTGGTTTATCCTCCGATGCGTGAGAGGTTGTGAAGGAGGGCACTGAAACCTCTGACTCAGTAACTCCCTCATCTTCAACAGACATCTGGAGATCCTTTTTCAAACCATCACTCGTCATGACCGGCTTTTCGTTAGTGATTTCCCCCGCCTCGTTCTCCTGGCTTCCTTCAAACACATTCCCTCTAGTCGGCTGTCCCTTGAGCATCTTCTTCCTATCTCCAAGTCTGCACATTCCCATCCTCTTTCTTATTTTTCTCTTTACTAGAGGATCTGCAGAACTTGCATCTTCAGGCATCTGCATCTGGTCATATGAGGTCTCCGTTACGATCCCTGAAGAACCTAATTGTTCATCCATCTTGGGTTCGGTGGCTGTATACTCCTCATGTGACAACTCTCTCTCGGTTTGATGCTCATCGTATGGTAATTCAGAGTCGCAGTCATCTGGGACCTTCTCAGATTGATGATTTGAATTTCTTGTGATTTCACAATCTTCATCATCTAGCTCTACATTGGGCTTATCTAGATCAATAGCTTCTGTATTCAGAGGTCTAGAGAGTGTGTGCTTGTCGGTTTTGTCGAGTTCTGGGGTCTGTAGTGTGATCGCCGGAGTCTGTTCGGTCTCATGAGAGACCTCAGGTGGATTTGTGCCATTTCCAAGCTCATCGTTCTCATTATGGCTTGTTTTCTCTTCCAAGGAACAACAAGGCTGATGTTCATCCGGCTTGTCTGAGCAGAATGCATTGTGGGAGTCGTTGTTTTCTGACTCTGGTGTCAGAGTCTAGACATTAAGGTAAAGAGTTAAGTGAATCAACAAACAAAAACACAAATATGACAGTACAGTGGCATTAAAGCATATTGTAATTTTCTTTAAAATGTTATGTGATAGCATGTAATTGAGAGAGAAATCACCTGTTTGTCATCTTCAGACTGGTTTGTTTCTTCAGTGCTTTTCTGTCGTTTTGCTCTGGGCTGCGTCCTCTTAGGAGGTCTGAACTCTGCTAATAGATATTAAACTGCATCAGCATGTATACTGATGAAATAAATATGTAATCTAGCTCTAATCAAGCTTTTAGTATGAATTGACTGATAATTAGGTTTACATGGGTCCAAGGTACCTGTTGTCTTCGATTTTCTTTTGGCCATTGTCTTTAGTCCAGATTCAACTAAATTTATAAAAGTTAAAACATGTTAATGACACACTTGACTCTTTTCATTTGCAAACTGTAGATGGTTTGTTTAAAATGGTTTTTATACAGTCTTTGGTTAAAATGTATACATATTTCTTCCTTTAACCCAATTTTGTAAAATAAATACTTATAACCAATTATAAATCACTCTATCATATTAAAACAAACCTTTGTAAAAGGCACATAATTAATTTGACCGAGGCTGTCAAGTCAAATAAACGCGCGAAAGATTCGTGACGCTATTCGTGATATCATATTTTAGTAAACTATTTCTGCACATTTTCTCAGAGAAAACCAATTATGACAAGACAAACCATCATAAAGTGTAAAATATGGTTTAAAACTTCAATACATCGACAGGCTGGCGGTTGAACTACAGATCCTGCTGCGGGGCGTCGTTCCCGCGTGCCGTAAAGCGAGAGCCTCTGTCGTTGCTATGGGAAACCTGACGAAAAGCAGGAAGTGCTGGAGCTACATTGACAGCAGTGTAGATTTGTGTTTATCTCTGTGTTTATGACACTCTAGTGCAAAAACTTCATTACAGATAGCTTGTTCTTCTCAACGGAACAAATATATAACAGTTAACCCGCCGTCGGATGAACATTTGACCAAGGTATCGCGTTCAGATTTTTAGTAAACAGAGTCTGATGTGAGAATGAACCTCCTTGCTAGCAGAGACCTTGACTGAATTAGTTGTGATTTATATTGTAAATGAGCTGATATTTATTATATGGCTTCGTTGCGCTTTGCCTCCAACAGTTCTGGTGCAAAGTCAGCCAAAGATGTGCTTTGGATTAACCTGTTTAACTTGTAAACACTAACGCTAGCATGTTAAACACTGTGAAAACAATCGCTATCGAGCTTATAGTCAGTTAATGTAAGGTGACGCAGCTCTGGGAGAAATATTAAACTATTAAATATGTATATTAGGCCGTTGATTATGTCTATACATTGATTATTCAAACACAGACGTCATTATTCACGTAATGAGCTAGGAATGCGCTATGACGTCACTCAGTTTCTGGTGTGGTCGGTTGTGGTGTCACTGAAAGGCTGAAGCAGTGGCTGTTTGTAGTATTATAAATGCATTATTATTTTTCTCACTCCAGGTTTGAAGGACCTGTGGAGAAAATGAGTCGAAGCCGGAACCCTCCACAGAAGGGCCAGGGGGCCGCCAGGGCCAAACAGGTAATGATACTGTGGCCAGAATCACACGAAGAAGACATATTTGAAGTCAGCATGAAACGAGAGAGAAAAAAAAATAGAAAAAACTATTTATTTTCTAAATGCATGTTATAAATTATATTGTGAACTATTCCCCTTTGTATGTTTATTTATTTATGTATTTATTTTGTCTTATTCTTTATATCATGTTTAATGATTTGTGGTGATGTAAGGACTTTTCCAAATATTTAGTGCATTTAAACTGCATTCACATATAGAGTGACACACATATAGATTCTTAAAATGCTTTTGAATCTATAAATCAGTTTTGAGGGTTATTATTGCAAATTAAAACTAAAACCTATTAAAAATTGTCACTTGAAATAATATAAACATTAACCAAAATAAAATAAAAATAAAAGTATATATTTTTTATTCATTCTAGTTGCAAACGCCACATTTCTAACTGTCCTTTACTTTAAAGCGGTCATATGATGCCTTTTTAGAGATCATTATTTTGTGTAACAGAATATTTTGACATGCTTCAACACTATGTTAATGAAACCACACCTTCTTTGTTTGCATGAACATTTGGGTGGCATTATGCAAATATTTCTACATCGTGACGTAGACATGTGGGGGCGTGTTTGAATGAGCCACTTTAGGGGCGCGTGGCAGAGTCTTAACTTTGATAAAGGATATCTCTTTGGATTTGAGACTTTGGTCTTTGCAGCTTTACAGATCTTCTTCATGCACCAGGAGTTTGAAACACTCCAAAGAGAAAGGAAAAACTGAAATCGCATCATATGACCCCTTTAACCTGAATTACCATCATAAAGTGATAAAATAAATATTGAAAGGAAAATTTTTAAAACATTTATATACATATTAAGGGGAATGTATGTGCATAAAATGCTCTTGAATTTGCAACAGTTCATATGTAATGTTCAAACAAACTATAAACATTTAGGCATATTTACATGTATACACAAAGAATGACACACAACAAAATGACAAAAACAATAATAATGTAATTCAAAATATTGATAAAAACTGAAATAATATCTCAGTGATACAATAATAACCGCGTCTGTCCGTCCTCCCGTGTATCAGATGGGACTGCTGCTGGATTTGGCTCCTGACGGCGGTCTGGATGACTCCGGAGGAAATGATGAGGATCTGGAGGCGGAGCTTCTGGCACTGATGGGAGGAGGAGGGAGGAGCGGTCCAGCCGGCAAGAGACCCGGAGGAAAAGGTTGCCGTCTACCAACAGCAAGCCAAGCTTTGATCCCTCAGCATTTTTCCTAATCTCTCTGTCTGTTTTGTTCTCTTGTAGCTCCGGTGCCCATGGAGGACATCGAGCGGATGGCAGCGCTTTGTATGAAAGACCTGGACGAGGACGGAGATGACGATGGTGATTTGGAGAACGATGCTGATCTTTTGGTAGAACACAACCCTTCTTGTCTTTCTTTACATCACTACAGGCCACACATCAGATGAGATCCTTCTCTCAGGAACAGCTTTTGATTGACGTCGTTTTGTGTGTTTCAGGCCGAGTTGAATGATGTGCTGGAAGACGATGAGGAGCAAGTGGTCAGGAAACCTCCTCCGTCACCAGTGCCTCCTCAACGCTCCAGTGCAGCGCCCACATCCCAGAATGCACCTGCCAGCCTGGAGGCTCGTCTGCAAGAGCGCTTGGACATGTACCAAACCGCCATCACCAACGCCAAGGCCGCGGGGGAGACCAGCAAAGCACGGCGATACGACCGCGGACTGAAGGTGGGACATCGCCAAGACTAGAGCTCCACACACATCGACTGTTTGATGGGAGATGATAATGTTTAGAGCAAGGGTCTTCAGCCCCTCTGTCCTGCAGAGTTTAGCTGCAAGCCTAACTAAACACACCAGAGACAGATGATTAAGCTCCTCGAGACTGTTTAAAATAACCTCTGCAGGAGCCGGGCTGAAGACCTCTGTCTTAGAGAGCAGGCTGGCTGATGTGAAGGTGATATACAACAATTACTGCTCTTTATATGACACATATCTCACTAAAACAATTAGAAATACATTATTTCAAAAACATATCAATTTGAAGAAAAAAAGAATCCATAAGATAAGTCATTTATACTGTATTTAATAGAGTATATTAGTCTGAGGATTTCCGTTTTCCTGTTTTTAGACTCTACAGTCCATGCTGACGTCAGTTAAAAAGGGGAAGCCCATCAGTGAAGATGAGATTCCTCCTCCTGTGGCCACTGGGGGAAACCCCTCCGCTGCTCCGCAGGCCGAGCCAATCACAGAGCTAGAGAAACCAGCTCCAGCAAACACGCCACCGCAGACGGCCAACGTCAAGCCAGTCGCTCCGCCCAAACCTCAGCTGCTACAGCCTCCACCACAGAGAGTGACGGCCATGACACCCGATACACCCGCCATATCACCCCTCACACCCGGCCAGCCCAGCACACAGCACTCGGGTACACACACACACACACACACACACACACACACACACTAACCCTCTCACACTCTCTCACACACACACACACACACACTCTCTCATTAACTGTCACTGTGAAGCTGTGGTGTGTTTGTGTGTGTCTCAGAGCTCAAAGCCGGTGTATTAAGCAGACAGAGAGAGTATAAGCTGGCAGCGTTAAAGGCCAAGCAGAGCGGGAACACTGAACAAGCCAAACAACTCTACCAAGTGTTCAAGGTGAGGGAGTTTCTCCAGATCATGATCATCAGGTCCAATCTGGGACACTATCATTTCTCTGTTGCCCTATGCATTTTATGTTCATTAAGATTCAAAAGTTTGCGGGCTGTACTATTTATTTGGAAAGATATTAATAAATTTGTTCAGCAAGAATGCATTTAAGTGATCAAAAGGGACAGTAAAGACCAGGGTCATTACAGATAAACTGGATATTATAAATGAACTAAAAAAATAAATTTGTTACTTTAAAAAAAGTTAAATTATTTTTAACTTTGTTTATCAAATAAACCTGAAAAAAACACAGAAGTATGTAACGCCTCAACTGATTTCAACAATGATGATAATAAACAATTCTTGAGCATCCAATCAGCATTTGATAATGATTTCTGAAAGATCATGTGACACTGAAGACTGGAGGAATGATGCTGAAAATAAAGACCACAGCAACAAGTTACATTTTAATATATATTCACATAGAAACCAGAACAGACTTAATTGAAAGAAATCCATACTGAGCTCAAACGTCTGAACAGAAGTGTAGGTTTGTAGATTTACCTGGCTACACAGCACTAGATCATCTGAACGTCCCCTCACTCTCCGTCTCGCTCTTCTTCTCAGAGACTGGACTCGGTGGTGGAGAGTGTTGACCGAGGGGAGTTCGTGGACCTCAGCTCACTGCCGCCCCCTCCTGGTACAGCTCTACCTCACAGCTCTCCTCTGCGCTCGCTTCAGTCTGGTTCTGATGAAAGTGTGTGTCTTTCAGGAGATGTTGAAGTGCCACGCTCTGACCCTCCTCAGCAGTCCTCCAAACCAGCCGCCCCTCCTGCTGCACCCGCTGCTGCCCCAGACACAGGTGAGAGCGCGCGCATATGTGAGACGTCCCATTCACACACATCAGTTACATGTGTGTGTGTGTTTCAGCTCTCTCTGCTCCCCGGAGCGTCGCCGAGGCCTTACAGCAGCGCATGGACAAATACAGAGAAGCTGCAGAGAGCGCCAAGAGCAAAGGAGACGAGCGCAAGGCACGCATGCACCAGCGCATTATCAAGGTAACACACGTGAAGACGCGCTTCAAGAAGAGCAGGTGCTGTTTCATTAACCTCTCCTGTGTGTGTGTGTGTGTGTGTGTGTGTGTTCTTGACCTCAGCAATATCAAGACGCCATTAAAGCTCATAAAGCGGGACGGCCGGTGAATTTGGCAGAACTTCCTGTTCCTCCAGGTAACGCTGGTTTACTTGTTCCTAGCGAGGGCCAAACTTCTGACAAATGTCTTCACAAATATAGAAAAACCTCCTTAATGAGCCTCACCAGTGGAAAATGTTAACATATAGATGTGTTAAACCATATAATGTGTTAAATAAAATCTCTATATAAATCTGCAGGTGTTTGTAAATGTTAGAGAAGATGAGCGTCTCTAATACTCACCAAGACTGTGTTCATGTGTTAAAATAAAAAACACTGAAACCTAACAGCAGTGTGCATTTATAATTATCTAATTTAATTCATATGTAAAACAGAGACAGTGTAGTTATGGTTGTAGTTTCTGCACAGAATTAATTTAATTAATTATAATTAAATTAGAAAAAAGTCATAATTACAAGATATGTGAGTTTATGAGAATAAATAAATAGTCTCTCTTTTTTTGCAATCTAGAGTTTACTTCTTATTATTCTGTGTATTTTTTTTCTTGTTTTGGATTAAAAATAAAAAAGGCTAATTGTGATTTTAGTTTCTCCCCATTCAGAATTAGTTCTTAGAGTCTCATAGTAGTTAGCTTGTGCGCCTCAGTTTTGACTGTGTTAATGTTTGTGCGTGTAGGTTGTCCTCCGCTGCAGGGCACTGAGGGCGGCGAGCAGAACTTTATGGGCGTCCTGGAGACCGCTATGAAGCTGGCCAATCAGGACGCAGATGCAGACGCAGACGCAGATGAGGAACCGCAGAAGGTAGAGTCAGAGTTCAGCAGCGCCTCTAGAATCTGTGCGTGGGTCTGGTTCTTCATCTCTGTGTCTGTGTAGCCATCAGCTCAGCCTGCCGTTCAGAAATCCAGAGCTCCCGCTCCTCCGAAAGCCTCGTCCGCTGCAGGGACGCCCACCGGCTCCACTAACACCCCCAAACTAGGAGGGAAAGGTAGGTGTGCTGATATAGGGGCATTAACGTGTCGGCACCGCTGTGTGACGTCATCTGTGTGGTTGTGCAGCCCAGCAGCAGCTGGATTTCCTGACCATACGCCGACAGCAGTTCGTGAAGGCCGCGCTGCGCTCTAAAGAGATGAAGGACATGCAGGGAGCTGCTCAGCACCTGAGGAACGCTAAAGGACTCGAGCCCATGATCACTGCCGCCAAGGCCGGACTTCCTGTGGACATCAGCAAGGTTTGTGAATCACTGAGGCACAGTACATGAATCAGAATTGGTTCTGGAGGGTCAACGTCATTGACTGAAAGAGACAAGTTGAAAGTATAACTTTTCAAAGTGATCAGATGTGTGTGTGAAGTGTGTGTTTTATGTCTGGTGTCCAGGTGCCGGCCGCTCCGGTCAGTGAGGATGACTACAGACTGTCTCATTCCCGCTCGTCCGCTCTGTCTCCGCGCTCACTCGAGCAGTACACTCAGCTGATGGCACAGCTCAAACAGCAGCACGAGGTTATTACACAGATCTGATCCAAACACATGCTTTATTTACAGTCTATGTGACTTTCTGACGCTTGTTTCCAGAAATGCCTGGCGTACTCGCAGCAGTTCACTCATATGGGCAACGTAGCAGAAACCGCCAGGTGGGTTTTCTTTTATTATATATAGAAAACATGGTCAGGTAAGACAACAGGTGTTGTTCTGACTGATGAGTCTACACTGCTGTTGATGTTTAAAAAGTTGATGTTTTTTTTTCAGTAAATATGCATTAAATTTGCCAGTGTATGCATTAAAAGTGCCAGTTATTATTTCTATTTCTAATAAATGCTGTTCCTTTGAACTTTCTATTCTTCAAAGAATCCTTAAGGAAAATGCATAAAACTATTTTCAACATGGATATTAATCAGAAATCATGAGCAGCAGATCAGTATATTAGATTGATTTCTGAAGGATTGTGTGACACTGAAGAATATTCAGCTTTGATCACAGAAATAAACTACATTTGACAATATATTCACATAGAATTATTTTCAATTGTTATATTTTAAAATATTACAGTTTTACTGAATTTTTGACCAAATAAACGCAGCCCCAAACCTTTGAATCATAGTGTATGAAAACACACATTTGATCATATCGACCTAAACAAGCACTAAAAATGCAATTTTTTATAAATTGTATTTTATAGTACTGAATTTTCTTTTCTTTTTTTTATTTATTAATGGTGTAAAAAATATTAATTAAAATATATAATATTTATTAGAATCTGAGCTCTAACCATTAATAATAACATATATGAAATCTAGCCTTAAAGTGTATTTGTTTGTGAGTTGTTAGATTTTGTCTACATTGTAAAGACGATATGTCGTCACATGGATATTAAAACCTGAAATGAACATTTGTGGGAGCAGCAAACAGTCCTCATGAGGACAACTGATTCATAAAAAAGATAAATGCTGAGGGTTTAGTTTAAAGATTGCTGCGGAGCAAAGGTCTAAATGGAAAAAGCCCCCACGATAGAAAATATGTATGTATGTTTGTGTTTGTGTGTGTAGGTTTGAGAAGCTGGCTGAGGAATGCATGAGTAATATTGAAGTGCTGAAGAAAGCTCACGCTAAAGGAAGATCAGTTCCTAAATACCACACAGAGGAGCGCACCTTCAACTCTGTCAAGTGAGACAACACACACACACACACACACACACACACACACAGTCTGTCAGTGCAGTCGTCCCGCGGATTCACTAATGTCTTCATCTCTGTGTTTAGGATCTTTCCTAACCTGACGTCCAGTGAGATGGTGCTGACCATCGTGAAAGGAATCAACCTGCCCACTCCTCCAGGTGTGTGTGTGTGTGTGTGTGTGTGTGTGTGTCATAACGCTGTACACAGATGGTCACTGAAATACACTACCATTGAAAAGTTAGACATTTATTTATTTCTTTAAAAAAAAGTTTCCAGATTCCAACCTTTTGAACATCAGTGTCTATATTTAATACAAAACAATGAGATTCTGTCACAGAATGCTGTAAATGTTATTTTCTTTGTTTTCTCCAGGAGTCTCAGCCAACGATCTGGACGCGAGTGTGCGCTTTGAGTTCCCGTTCCCCAGCGCCGTACGCAACACTCTCACACTCTCCTACACACACACACACACACACACACTACTGGCATCTAACAGTGTGTTTGTTCCTTAGGAAGAAGCTCAGAGAGACAAAACCAGTACTGTGAGGAACACCAACTGCCCAGGTACACACACACACACACACACACACACACACATGATCTGTGGTGGCAGTAGCTGACAGTCTCTGTGTGTTTCAGAGTTTAAGGAGCAGTTCAAGCTGAACATCAAGCGAGATCACAGGGGCTTTAAGAGAGTGGTTCAGGCCAAAGGCATCAAGTTTGAGATCGTACACAAAGGGTGAGACTCTTAATCATCACTGACAGTGAGTCTGACAATAACACGCCCAGATCACATTCACCCCAGAAGAAATGACCTTACTAATGTGTTTAATAATGAATATGAAGTATAAAATCTTTAAAAACAGGCAATTGTGTCTTTGAATCTCACAATTTAGAATTTTGCGATGTATTCTGATCTCACAGTTCTGATGTTTTTCTCCCAAAATTCTGAGTTTCATAAGCAGTGTGTCTAATAATCGTGTGTGTGTGTGTGTGTGTGTGTGTGTGTGTGTGCGTCCGCAGCGGTCTCTTCAAGACAGATAAAGTGGTGGGAAGTACTCAGCTGAAGCTAGAGGCTCTTGAGAACCAGTGTGAGATCAGAGAGATCATTGATGTGAGCGGTTCACTCAAACTCACACACACGTGTCACATGCAGACGAGCGCTGGTGTCCCATGAGGCTGTGCTGCCGTTGCAGGTGTTGGACGGACGCAAGGCGACGGGAGGGAAGCTGGAGGTGCGAGTGAAGATCCGCGAGCCACTGTCTGGAGTTCAGCTGCAGCCGGTGACGGAGAAGTGGCTCGTCATCGACCCGCTCACACCCTCACCGGAGAAGGACAGAGAGCGAGAGAAGGACAGAGAGAGGGAGAAGGACAGGGAGAGGGAGACAAGCAGGGAAAAGGATCGGGTATGAGATGAAAATAAGTGTCGTTTACATTACACACAGGATCTTGCAGACAAGAAGAGTTGGACACAATCCACATAAAGCGTTTTATTTCCAGCAGGCTCCTTTGGATCCGAGATCCAAACCTAGGAACGATCACGACAGGAACTCTAAACCAAGGTAACACGCTAGCTGATCGTTCAGCACTGGTGTCCTGTGTTTAACACCTGTCTCTGGTTGTTTCAGCTCGTCTCCTCCGCAGTATAAGATGCACAGCTTCGGTCTGCTTCACCACGACAAAGAGAGGCTGGAGTGGAAGGTGTGTGTCAGTGACCGGATCGAGCTGTTGACTGGATCTAGAGTGTGTCTGGAGTCATTGTGTGTGTCTCTTTAGATCAACGAGTGTAAGAAGAACAGACGAGACCCGTCAGAGCTGATCAAGCAGCACATGGACGTGTGTCAGAGACTGCAGTGGCAGAAATCATACCTGGAGAAACATCCGGCAGCACTCACAGGTACCACAGGACATTAGAAACTCTGAACTACACTGCACTACAGTTCACTTCAAAAGAGTCCGGACAGGGGTTCATCTCTTTATAGACAACAGAGAATCCTGACTGAAATGTTTCATGGATTCAACAAAAATATGCAGCAACTCAACTGTTTTGAACATTGATAATGATCAGGACTGAGTTTCCTAAAAAAGCATTGTAAGCGTCTACGATGTACTTGAGCTCACAATGCTTTTGGGAAACACAGCCCAGAAATGTTTGAGCGGCAAATCAACTCTGAAGATCACGTGACACTGAAAACTGGAGGAATGATGCTGAAAATACAGCTGCGCATCACATGGATGAATTAACTTTTAATATATATTATAATATTAAAAAAGTCATTTTATGTTGAATCAAACTGTATCAAATGAATGCAGACTTGGTGAACAGAAGACACTTCTTTCAGAAATATAAAAAAATCTGTAGTTTTAAGAGAAAAACACCCTAACCATAAACTGCACTAAAATAAGAGGTTTGTTTTGTTACGAATGAGAGCATAAAATGCTGCATGTGGACTGATTGATGATTCAAATGATCCTTCTTCATAAACTGATTCACTCCAGTGCTACATCTTAAGAGTCCATCGGGTCATCAGTAATGCACTGTATCTCTGTCTGTTTCTCAGAATATGAAAATGTGCTGCGGAAGTTTGTTCACGGTCTGTCAGATTCAGTTAAAACGTTTTCCAGCCAAGGCAACAGGGTGAGCTAACCACACACACACACACACAGCACTGATGAGCTGTGAGGTGTCTGGTTTTATCTTGAGATTACTGAAGTATACTTCATGTTGACATGAAACACTCGTGCAGTTGCTCAGATGTTTCATCAGAAGCTGGATGTCACTTTTATCAAGTCGTTTCAACATTTTGAAATCAGTCGTTTAGATTCAAGCTAAAACGCTGTTCTGGTTTCTCAGGATGCAGCAAAAGACGCCCTCGGCCGACTGAAGATCGTGGAGAACGAGGTGAATATTAAAGCCTTCTGTCTCTGCTTCAGGCGCTTCATCATGTGAACTCACTGTGGTCTTCTTCACTGTCTCTCTCTCACAGCTGGAGTCAGTCAGGAAAAAACGGGCCATCAGAGAGTGACACGACTGTCTGCTTCTGAAATCATGAGAATAGAAATGAATCCTGACAGATATAAAAGAGCTGCAGAGGGAAGCACACACACACACACACACGTATGCAATTAAGCACCTTTGACATTGCTGCTCTTCATTACTCTGCGGTCCAGACCATCAAAACTTTCCTCAGTTTGACGTCTGAATGTTTCGAGGGAGATCAAACTGATCTCAGCTCATGCAAAAATAATCACCAGTCAAACACTAAAGCAGAAATCTCACAAAACACATCAACATTTAGAAAAAGAGATAATAAAAATCTGTTATAAAATAAAATAATAAAAGGGAATATTAGGAATAAGTGGATTTTATATATATAAATTAATTTGTGAGATTTCCCCAAGCAATGCTGTGTGTGTGTGTGTGTGTGTGTGTGTGTGTGTGTGTGTGTGTGTGTGTGTGTGTGTGTGTGTGTGTGTGTGTGTATCACATAAATGAAATAAGGGTTATCAGAGAACAGGATTACAGACGGTCATTCATTCCCTCTGACAGTTGTATGTACCTAACACTACAAAAGAGAAATAGTTATTTTATTTGAATCCAGTTTTGTGTCTGTCTTCTGTCTGATATGGCTCTTCCTAACCTCTCTTTCACATATAAACGCTGTTAATCTGCCGTCTTTACAGTAGTCTGTGTCCTCCAGTATTCCCAGATTAGGATAATGCCACTGCACTGCTGTGATATGGGAATAATCTCAGCACTCCAGGGAAGATGTTCAAGTGTGTGTTAGAAGGAGCAGATGCTGATAATATCCCACAATCCTGGATTATCCGCACCCCGCTGCTTCGGGGGAGGAGATGAAATGGGGCTGTTTCGGGTGTGTTTCGGGTGTGTGTGTTCTGGGTCTGTTTGGTTTGATAAGGTGGAGTGAGAGGTTTTGTATCCGGGTGATTCTGGTCATTCATATGCTGAGATCAGCATGTTTCTAGGAAAGCTGTCGCCTCTTCTTCTGTTTCTTCTTGTCTGTTTCAGAGTCCGAGAGTATCTGCTTTAACCCCTGACTGACACAGTCCAAACCTCTTGTTGTTTGTGTAGAGAAGATCTCAGCATGTGCAACAGTCAGCCATTATATCAACCGTTTGGTTGCGGGTTTTTTTTTCTTTTATTTGGCACACGATCACCTCTTAGGATGCTGTCTGAACCGTTAGCCTTCATCATCCTCGTTCACTCCAGCATGTACAGATCAGGTTCATTAGGGTCTCTGAAGGCAATCACTGCTAATGTATTAATGTATGTACTGATTTCCTGACGATGGGTCTATTATTTAAAGCTGCATTAATTTGTTAATGTGTCTATGGTGAAGGATATGATAATGCCTAATGTAATCATTAAAAATTAAAGATGACAAAAATTTTGATTCTGTCATCATTCTCTCATACTTGTGTTGTTTAAAATCATTGACTTTTGTATGCTTAAGTAATACAAAAGGAGATGTTTAGCAGAATGTCCTGGCTGAAAGCGAATGGGGACTGGGACTGTCATGCTCAAGAAACAACAAAAACACCTTTATGGTAGGTTATAAATGTTAACAGTACAACTTAACAAGCCATATTCAAAAGTTCACTAATTTAAGTAAGCTCTTTGAAGCTTTAAAAAATCTTATGGACTAAGTTCACACAGAATGCGTTCGTTTCTGAGTGGCCTCTTAAAAATATTGTCCTGTTTATTATAAGCACACACTTAAAGGGATAGTTCCCCCAAAATAAACTTTTCTTGTCATTATTTACTCATCCTCATGTCTTTTCAAACCCGCAAAGCCTTTATTCATCTTCTGAACACAAATGAAGATTTTTCTATGAAATCCGAGAGCTTTCTGACCCTGCACAGACACATAGGCCCAGAATCGTAAACAGTCCATGTGACATCAGTGGATCAACTGTAATATTATGAATCTACAAAATACTTTGTGTGCGGAAAGACAACTAAAAATAATGACTTTATAAAACAATTCTTCTCTAAATCATGTCATCTTAAAATTGTGGTTGAACCACTGATGTCACATGGACTGTTTACTTTTCTTAGCCTATGTGTCGCTATCTGTGCAGGGTCAGAAAGCATAACAAATATCTTAAATTGTTAAAGGTCTTCTAAGTTTGGAACAACCAAGGGTGAGTAATTAATGACTGTGTGTGTGTGTGTGTTTAAAAACATTAGACCGTTTGCGAATATTTAAATGAGGAAATGGCAGAATTCTCATTTTGGGAAGAAAGATTCCATCGGACGAAAGACCGTGATGACGTCGTGGCTTATTAACATATGAACAATAGCCTCAGCGGTGTGCGTTTTAATCGATTCCTCCCCAGAAACATGATCTTGCGTGTCCTCATCTGCTCTTCGTTGGATCCCTCCATTCACTCGCTGATAATAGTCTGAATCGCTTTATTGTTGCTTCGCCGTAGTTATATGAATAATAAAAGGCTTCATCTGAATGTCAAACGCGCCTCCGCGGGATGATTGACAGAGTGGGCGTGGTCAATGGGCGGGGCTTTCTGCCAGAGCGAAGCGAACACGCTGCTCCGTTGATCGGTGCGCCGTTCCCCCTCGATCCGTGCAGACGCCCACACCTTGTGATTCGCGATTCATGATTCACGAATCGCAGCGCGTTTAACGCACCCCGACTCCACCGGACGCGAAGCGGACCTACGGAACCCAGCGCTCCACCGGTATACGTTCAGCCGCATCTCATACGGGTCATGACGCTAGAGGCGATCCGGTACCGGCTCGGTTCTCTGCAGATCCTCAACCAGCTGCTGCTGCCGCACGAGACCGTGTACGACGAGATCCGCTCGGTGCGGGACGGATATGAGGCCATCAAGAGCATGAAGGTAGGCTACGACAGGCCCGGTCGACGGATCCTCTGCCCGGTTTCGCTCGCGCACGTCCGAACATCTCAAAGCCGGTTGAGGCTCTTTGTGTGGAATCAGAGCACGGGCTTGCGCTTTTTGTTCGTGCACGCGTGTGCATGTGTGATTTGCATAACATGCGATTGACAACACTGCGCTGTTCCTGTGTGTTTATATTATATATATATATATATATATATATATATATATATATATATATATATATATATATATATATATACATATATAACCCCAAATTCTTCTCAGGCATGAAAGTAGTATAATGTGTCTTTAGTAACCCCTTGAAATAATCAGTAATGTGTGTTTTATGGTTGACCGGTGGGATAATGTGTACACTGAAATTCAATTATTTCTGCAGTCATCAGAATTCTTATGCATCTCAGCCAGCTATTAGCCCATCTGAAACTGTTTCTTCACTATGCTTCGTATTATACAATAAAACCCCTTATACAACACTGAATAGGTATATTAGGATAAAACACAGAAATGTGACCCTGGACCACAAAACCATAAATGAGCTCTCCATCGATGTGTGGTTTGTTAGGACAATATTTGGATGAGATACAACTATTGGAAAATCTGTCTAAAAATATATAAATAATGAGAAAATCACATTTGAAGTTGTCCAAATGAAGTTCTTTTGCTATGCATATTACTAATCAAAAATGAAGTTTTGATATGGTAAGAGATGTACAAAATATCTTCATGGAACACAATCTTTTTGACTAAAGAAAAATCGATCATTTTGACCCGTACAATGTATTTTTGGCTATTGCTACAAAATATACCTGTGTTTAGACTGGTTTATGCTCCAGAGTCACTTATAGTTATTATGCCACTATTATCACTATTGTGACCATCAACATGTTTGCTCACTCTGTGTCCACTCTCAACAAAACTGAATAATTCATATATTAATACCAGACACCTTAAAGATAATGCATATCAAAAATCTTTGTTGACATACTTCTCTAGCCTTTAATTTTTGATGATCTCATGATGCAAACAGGAAGTAAACTGCTCTGGTCATGTGACACTTTGCAGTAAACACATGATTTAATTAACCTCTTAAGACCAGATAAAAATTTAGCTTTCTCCATGTCTTTACGTTGTTTGGAGCATTAAAATTAATGTAAATAAATAAAAGATATTGTGTCCGTAAGTTATGCTGTCCTTGGCACTGATTCTTTAAAATAGACAAATAAAAAGACATGAATGACATGCATAGACAAAAACAATTGATTTTTTTAAATCACCAATCTATTTTTAGTTTTTCAAGATTTATTTTGGTTTTTTTTTACCAAATTTTGTATAAAAATTATTCTCAACTATGTTATAACAGAATGATTCAATACACAATTTTTCTTTCTACAAAATGTGTGTAAAATGGCCATAAACAGGTTTTCTCATTAAATACAATGTAGACTAAATCTAATTTGCATATTAATGTGTTTTTGGGGCACCATTTAATGAAAAAGAGAAGTGTAATAATGGAAAAATTAATTAATAAGATTTTCATAATAATATATAATATTTAATAGAATACTGAAATATAATTTCTTTCCATGTTCTTTCCATGTCTCTCAAATTGTGTAATAAACATGCTTTTAGTCCCGGTGTCCTCATGTAAGGACATGAAATCAACCTCTGTTTCATAATACAAAAACATATTTAGTATTTTTATGACACAGTTTAAAAATGAGACAAATTTATATGATAATAACAAAATATTATTATTTCCATAAGAGTGTCACTAAATTAATTTGAGACATGTTTGATGAGCGATGAGAGCGAGTGTTCACGGTGAAACATCCAATCATTTGGTGTCTCTGAAATCCCTGAATGTGCTCTGTACAGGACATCCAGACGTAAGAGCCTTTACTTGTTAAAACAGCAGTCAGTAATATTTGTAGAGCTTTATCAGTGAAAAGCTTCTTTACAGTCTCTTTTGTGAACTGTGGAAATAAATGAGTTAACTGTGCAGATCCGCTTGGGAAAACAAGTGACTTCCCAAGTTAAAGATTTGGCAGTGTTAGTTCATGCTTGTAAAAAATTAAAAGAAATGTCCTGAAAGAAGTCAATCATACATTAACGGTTTAATGTGCTAATTTGTTTTCTTGTTTGCCACTGATGTGTTTTTATGAAGGGACATCAACATCTGAAGTTTTTAAACATCTGCTGTGTTCAAACATGTGACAGACGTCTGTAAGATGTCAGTTTTACACTCATTCTAGTTTCTAGTTTTCTAACCGATGTAGGCTACGTGTGCTTGGGAACACGTTGTGACATCAGAAAGGTGTCTCACAAACCTCCAGGTTTCTCTCTCCAGCTGTTCCACTCTTGATTAACGTAGTGCATAATTAATGTGTTGGGGTGATGGTTTTCCGGCAGCCATGTCTGCGCCTCATTAATAGTCCTTACTGCATATATCTGGCATGAATTATTGATCAGTGGGGGATTCGGGGGCTCTGGTCCTGTGCCAGCCGCTGTCACTGTCATCAGGGCTTTACTAATGGACGGGAAATGACGATCACGAGCCAGCGCTTGAGCTACGGTCAGTCCCACACCAGACTCTCTTTACTCCACAAGAATCATCACCAGCGGCCTAGAGATCATACTTCAACACCAGAAATACCAGATCCTGCCAGAAAATATCTGATTTGACTTGTTACAGATTTACAGTTCGTCAACAAAACTGTCTAATAGCCAAAACTGTATTAACAGTCTTCTATCAGCCAAGACATTGACTGAGTAAAGCCAGAGAAGAGCAGAAGCAGGAGATGAAGTGATAAAAAAAGAGCGTTTTATTGAATAATCTTAGTTGTGTATGTTTCAGTGAAGCACAAATCTGGAAAATGACTGCTTCACAATAATGTCCCATAACCTAAAAAACACTGAAAGTAAAACCTCTTACTATAATGAAGAAAAACATCCAACCACTCATCATAAGAGTAAACAACAATGGGAACAAATATTTAAAAAAAAAATCATATAATATAAATGACTAATCAAGGAAATGAGTATATTAATGGCTTTAAAATGATAATTGATAAATAATTACATGATTAAATGCAATAACAAAATGATTATGAATGAAGAATAGATGAATATAAAAGAAAGAAGACGTAATGAATGTCAGATGTTCCCGTTTAGAATGATGATGTCATACGATTATTAAAGGGGTAGTTCATCTAAATATAAATATTCTGTCTTCATTCCGAACCTGTATGAGTCTCTTTCTTCTGTTGAGCACAGAAGATTTCTTGAAGAATGTTGGTAACTGAAGAGTTGCCGGTAGCCATTGACCTCCATGCTTTTTTTTTTCATTCTATGTAAACTATTCGCCCAGTAACATTCCTCAGAACATCTTCTTTTGTGCTCAGGAGATGATGAAACTCAACAACTTGAGGGCGAATAAGTGATGACAAAGTCTTTTTTTCTTGTGAACTGTTCCTTTAAGTCATTATGACATCACAGTTCTTTAATTAGCTCTTTGAACTGAATGCCCCTTTCAGAATGATGTCATGATCGCTCATTGTAATCGTTCCGGCAGAATTCCAAGTTCTGAAGAACTGATGACTTCATACTTGCCATAATTTCTTTTTGTAAGTGATTGAATAATCTGTGAACTGTGGATGGATGACTCTTAAATGGAAAGGTCGTTTTCCTTTAATAGGTTCACTAAATGCAATGAGTCCCAGTGGATTTCCTGGTTATGTTTAACATTATGAATGTAAAATGGGTTTGCAAACAGCATTTTAGCTTCGGCACACAATTTTTATCTCAGATAGTTTTTTCCCATCAGTATAAATGAATGTCTGTGGTTTTTCACTCCAGTGAGCTGATGTTAGAGCTGACGGGAAGTGTTCTCATTGCGAAAGCCCATTGAAATGGATGATTTGTGAGTGTATCAAGCTCCTGGTGATGAGAAGCTCTGGCGGTCCTGTGACCCTGTGACCCTTCACCCCACAGGTGCGCGGCGCTCCCGCCATCGCCATCGTGGGCTGCCTGAGCCTGGCGGTGGAGCTGCGGGGGGGCGCGGGGGGCGAGGACCTCGTGTCCTTCATCAGGGACTCTCTGTGCCACCTGACGTCCGCTCGACCCACGGCGGTCAACATGGGCCGAGCCGCCCGCGAGCTCATGGAGTTCACCGAGAACGAGAGCATGGAGAAGAACACGGAGCAGCTCCGAGACAGGTGACGGCCCGCCAGGGTTTACCTGGGACCTGAAGAGTCAGGATGTGGGAATAGTTTTTCCATTGTATTAGTTTTAGTATAACATTATAATACCATTTATATTTTTACTTTTTTATATTTAAAAAAAGAAACCAATTTGATGTATATTTGAAATTTGAGGCTTAATACTATAGAAAAGCACTGAATGTTTTTAAGATCTTTAAAATATTTTAAATTATCTACACATCTTTCTAGTTTGTACAGTATCTTTTTAAAGAGCCTTGAAGGAAGAATGCTTTACTGTGTATAAATGTTTAGCAGATATTCACTGTGTGAGAGAAGTTTAAATCATGAAACGCAATTATATTTAACAACACTTAACTTTCACCAAAAATGTAGGCAAATGATCACAACAGCCTAAATATGAAGTGCTGCGTTAATTACTCCTCTTCGTCCTCCTCTAACGTGCCTGTCTCTTGGCCACGCCCTTCTGCAGCGTGATTGGCTGGATCGAGGAGATGTTGGAGCGAGACGTGAACGACAACAAAAAAATCGGCAACTACGGCGCGCAGCACATCCTGTCGGGCGTCCCGCGAGACTCGATCACCATCCTCACGCACTGTAACACGGGCAGCCTGGCCACCGCGGGATACGGCACGGCTCTCGGTCAGTCCACGCTCTACAGAAATCAGAGGATAAGTCCATACCACAATAAAACCTTTCCTGATAATTGACCCACTGCCATGTCATGTTCATGTCTTACTCTCTTCAATCGCAAAGAAATTCCGTTCCAGGATTTTTCTCCATATAGTGGACTTCAATGGTGGCCAATGATTTCACGGTCCAAAATGCAGCTTCAGAAGGGATATCAGCCGAGGAATAAGAGTCTTATCTAGTTAAACGATCTGTCATTTTCTGAAAAAGATTCATATTTATACACATTTTAACCACAAATGCTCGGCTTGCTCTAGCCACCATTGAAGTCCACTATATGGAGAAAGATCCTGTAGTGTTTTACACCGAAACCTTTGACTGTAGAGTGACTCTGATAAGACTGTAACTGATCCGTGCAGGAGTGGTGCGGTCGCTGCACACGCTGGGCCGCTTGAAGCGTCTGTACTGCACAGAGACTCGACCCTATAACCAGGGCGCCCGGCTGACGGCGTACGAGGCCGTGGCGGAGGGGTTCCCGGCCACCCTCATCACAGACAGCATGGCAGCGCTCGCCATGAGGGAGAAGGGCATCACAGGTGACGCATGTGGAGTGTGTCTGCTCGAGTGTTGTGACTGTGTCAGGTGTGTGAGATGTTAATGTTGTTCTGCACACACAGCTGTGGTCGTCGGAGCGGACAGGGTCGTGGCCAACGGCGACACGGCCAACAAAGTGGGCACGTATCAGCTGGCCATCGCTGCCAAGCATCATGGGATACCGTTTTACGTGGCGGCGCCCAGCACGTCCTGCGACCTGAGTCTGGAGAGCGGACGAGACATCGTGATCGAGGAGCGTCCGGCTCACGAGCTCACCAGCATCAACGGACTTCCTGTGGCCGCTCCTGGTGAGTCAGGGGGACACCGCAAATACACTTTACACTAATCTAACATCCAAAGCACTTTAGGATTCAAATCAGAACTAATGAAATAAATTCATATTAGATGAAAAACATCCAAAACAACGTGCAACATTTCTCTCTTTTTTAAAAAAATTTGAAGCATAAAATTACTGACTGGAAATAACTAAAAGCTAAATTAAAACTATATATTATATAATATATAATTAAACCTAATATAAAAAATATATATAAAAATCTAATAAAAAAGAAAAGAAAACTACAAATATAAAAATAACAATAATTTAACATTATTACAAAGTATAATATTATATAACTAAAACTAAAACAACACAATTTTACTACTACAATAAACACTTCCAAGGATGAAGAAATAAATGAGTTTTCGAAAATTATGCATAGAAAGTATTATAACTTAATTTTATAACTTAATAACGAAAACAAAAATGTATTCATATATTCCACTTTTTACCTGCATTTCAAGTCACACACACAAACAAATCTGATTGGTCATTTTACATGTCATGCTAATAAAAAATACAGAGATAAAACATTCAAATAAATTTATTCTCGTGGGATTTTTTGTGAAATTCAGCATGTTTCTGTGAAATATATATTTTAAATAATCATACATGTGTTCAGAGGTTTAGGGTTGATACGATTCTTCAAGCGACAGTGAAGACATTTATGATGATTTCAAATAAATGCTGTTCTTTTGAACTTTCTAGTCATCGAAGAATACAGAGAATAAAAATATATCACTGTTTCCATAAACATATGAAGCAGCACAACTTTTTTCAACTTTAATAATAATCAAAAATGTTTCTTGAGCAGTAAATCAGGATATTACAATGATTTCTGAAGATCATGTGACACTGAAGACTGAGGAATGATGCTGAAAATACAGCTTTGATCACAGGAATAAATTACATTTTACAATATAATAACATACAAAACACTTATTTTAAATTGTAATATTTATTAAATTAAATTGTAACATATTAGTCACATAGAAAACATTGGATCCAACTTGTAATAATATTTCACAATATTAGTTTTGACTGTATTTTTCATTAAATAAAAGCAGCGTTGGTGCTGAACTTCTGAATGATGGTGAAAGTTTATTAAATGTGCTGCTGCTATCGTGATCATGTACCGTAAATGGCTATTTGTGTTTATTTTAATAATGTTCGAAGCAGCAGGGATTGTGTTGTTGTTGTTGAAGAAGGGATGAGAAAAGCAGAAAAAGATGATTAGTGTGAGCGCAGGGTTTAAGTGAGATCTGAAACAGAGCACAGCTGCGTTTAATTAAACGCTTTTGATGTGAGGGAGGAACGATCCTCCGCACGTGTGAAGAGAGAGAGAGAGACAGAATCAGCAGATTAATTAAAGCTGCAGTGTTTAATATCTGCTGGGGTCTCGAGGGGGGAGACAGATTACTGAAATGCTCTCATGAAGACCAGACCGGGAGATAGAGACGGGAACGCTGCTCCCAGATCAACACCCCGTTCTGTTCATCTCAGCAAATCAGCTTCTCTGACTGGAACTGTTATACGTCTGCTATATCTGAAGAGCAGCATGAATTATATCAGCTTGATTGATGACTGTCTGTAGAGTAAAATAGTATAGTGTTAATGTTTGTTCATCGCAAATTATTTACAGAAATGTAGCATTGCATCACTTGCATACTCCTCTTGGCTGTTTTTAGTGGAAGAAGAAACATGCTGTTTTCGTGCATGTCTCTTTAAATGCAAATGAGCATTTCCAAAGCTGGACTGTGTCTTTAAAGCTCATTTCTCTGATAATCTTGGTTTGGATTATCATGTCTACCACACTGAAATAATGTGTTTCAAATCACATTCATTTAAACATCTGGCATACGGTTTCATGAGTGAAGCGAACGCACAGAAAGCGGCTGTCACACAGCGTGTGTGTACTACATGCTCAAAGCGGGGTCTCTGCTAAAGCGGCTGTGTCTGTCATGGGGCAGAGCTTGTAAAATGTGATGTCATATTTTACAGATTTTGAGAACAGCTTGTTCTAAAATGAAAGTGAAAGTGAAAGTTGTGAAATTGCCAAGTATGGTAACCCATACCCAGAGTTGGTGCTCTGCATTTAACCCATCGAAGTGCACACACACAGCAGTGAGAGGTGAACACACTGTGAAAACATGCCCAGAGCAGTGGGCAGCTATAGATCCAGTCCCCAGGGAGCAACTCAGGGTTCAGTAACTTGCTCAAGGGCACTTCAGTCATGGGCATTGAGGGAGGAAGAGAAAACTGTTCATACACTCCCTCCTACCTACAACTCCTGCCAGCACAGAGACTCAAACCAGCGACCTTCTGGTAACTA
Organism: Carassius auratus; assembly: GCF_003368295.1. Classification (NCBI taxonomy): domain Eukaryota; kingdom Metazoa; phylum Chordata; class Actinopteri; order Cypriniformes; family Cyprinidae; genus Carassius; species Carassius auratus. Next base: position 26,864 of record NW_020526470.1, on the reverse strand, counting down.
GTCCAAATCTCTAAACATTAGGCCACAGCTGCAAATACTGCTTATGATTTAAGAGGAGTGAAAAAAAAAAGGAGTGTGTGGATTTTTATCATTATATGGTGGTTGTGTACACACACTGCCAACAACATGTAAAAGTTCATTTAGCATAATAGGTGCAAATGAATGCATTTTACCTTTAAACTGTCACTTCTGTTAAAAAATAATCATTTCCTACTTTAAATATATCAAAACTTACATTTTGATTCGTAATATGCATGGCTAAGGACTTAATTTGGATAACTTCAAAGGCGATTTTCTCAACAACAAATATTTTTTTTCTGCACCCTAAAATTCCAGATTTTCAAATAGTTGTATCTCAAACAAAAATTGACCAATCCTAATAAACCATACATCAATGGAAAGCTTATTTATTCAGCTTCTCTATAATTATAAGTGCAGACGGAAAATGTCACAGTGAAATGTAATTGAGAGTGTGCTGGTGGTCTGTGTTGTGCTGCAGGGATCGATGTGTGGAACCCTGCGTTTGACGTCACTCCTCACCAGCTGATCACGGGCGGCATCATCACAGAGCTGGGTGTGTTCCTGCCGTCTGAGCTGCAGGCCGCTCTCACCGGGAGACTCACTGCTCTGTAGGCTCTCGCCCTCCTCATGGGTTCACCTCACTGTGGTGGAACTTACACCTTTAACTACACACACAAGCGTCAGCACCGAGGTGTAAGCAAGCTATACTAGACACGATCCATTCAACACTTACAACGAGGAATAACACCATGTGACACACACTTGTACAACCCAGGGATGCTTGCAAACACACACACTCACACACACACACACACACGTACGTTCTCCTTCTCTCTGTGTGTACAGCTCATGTCACGTCATCTCATGTCTTCTTCACTTTTCCACTCGTTTCTTCCCCTCTCTCTGGCTCAGCTCCCGTTTTAAACAGGAAGTGTTTCACAGAGGTGGTAAACAGTGTAGTACAGTCAGAGTATTTCCAAATACAGGTCAACGGATGTCCCTTAAGGGGGACGCTCATGACCGCTGTTGAGAACACATCCGGGTCGTATTTCACCCCAAAATCAAATGGAAAATGAGCATTACATTTTCTATAAAGTAGAAAAAGCCTATTTTGGAACTGATTTTGCTTTGTGATTTTAATGGCACTTAAATATTTAGAAATTCCTCCATGTTCTCAGTAATGTAAAACAAAAAAAAACTGATATTAACAGAATTTTTGATTAAAAAATATTATCTAACATTAAATAATATTGTGTAATATTGTGTAATATTTTTACTGTAATACTGTAAAAATGGTAATCTATTACAGTAATGAGAATCTAATAAAGAAATTTAAAAATATTCTCAAAAGTACATTCCAAAAAAAAAAAAAAAAACTTTTAAACTGTAGACTTTTTTTTTTTTGCATTACGTTAATTTTGAGAATTTTGAGCAGTAAATATATTAGTGTCATCGTCATGATCCTAAAACGTTTTCGCAAGACTTAAAGGAAAATGTAATGCCATTTCTTTTGATTTTGAGGTAAAGTGTCTTCATGAGATGTTCCCTTTACCGGTCCGACTGTTTATTAGTTATAATAACAGATTTATGTCAAATATGAGCCCATTTTAGATAAGGGCTGTACTTTAATCTACATATACACGATTTATGGTGATCTGAGTTGCAGTCCTGGTACAGGCAGTGCCATATAAACTGTCTCATGTAACAAAATCAAGATGTTATATTAACATTAAGAGAGATGTGAAGCCTGCAATCGAGCAAATAAAACAAATAGAGAGTATGAGCATTCATATGAAGATGATTTTTAACCTTATTTGAGGAAATACAGTATGTTAGAACAAACTTATTTAGAGTAGAATAGTCAATCTACCTAAAACGAACAATTACCGGACAGTGATTTGAACTTCAAGGTTTCAGGTTTATCTCGAGCACTATGGATTGGTAAAAATGAGGTACGAATCAAATTATTTTCACGTACAGCTACAGACGCTGGGGTTAAACCTGCAATGTTTCTTTAAATCTGTAATTTAGGCAGTTGTGTTTGATCAAGGTGTGGGAAAATGGTGCTATGGAGCTAGATGTTAGACAATACCTCAGAAGAGATCCCAGACTCCTCTAGTACTTCCACTCTGTTTTTATCCTAGTTCTGTCTTGTATATATTCACACGATCGCACACACAAACACACAATCACAGTCGAGCCTGGTTTTGGGCGGATCTTCGGCTGTGGATCAACGCCGTGAGTTGGTCCGGGCATGCGCTCCGTTAAACCGAATGTAACGAGGCCCAAGATCCTCACTGCCTTACGAGACCAGCAAAAACACCCCGCCCACTGATGTCCGATTGGCTGAATGAGACGGAGCCACGCCCACCTCTCACTTACAGCATTCTGAAATCACCACGGCAACCCGATCATAACAGACTTACTTAAAATAACAACGTATGGTTTTTATCACAGTCCAGTTTCTCACAGTATCAGTGTCACATTAATAAACTTTAGTCAGGGTAACGCCGCATTGAATTTCTGCTGAAATGAAAACGAGGCTGGACAGAATTACAGAGCGTTAAATGAATTGAACTGTTGTTTAACAACATATCTAATGAAACGTCTTCATGTATTAAACTCTAAGAAGACAAAAACTACATAAAACAGTCTTGAAGGCTGTGAGTTTATAGACCTTTATACAGTGTGTGCGACGACAGTACGTCCTCGTTTATAATTCGCGTTAAATTCATAATGGCGTCTATCCTGATTAAAGACCTGTTTGCACGTTCACACCAAGAACAATAGCTATAAAGATAACTATAATCTGATATCATCTGTTTATTCTAAGCGCAGTGCGTCTGCCGCTTTAAATGCTTGAGCTCGTTATAGCCATAGACAGTAAATGAAATGGACACAGCGACCCCATTGGAACTCAATTGAGACAAGTGAAGCCCATTTTTAGCGTTTTTTAGCACTTCCGTTTCTGACGCGCAGACTCAAACGAAGCTTGACGACGTAATCAACCTGTCTGACAGATGTAAATCTTCTAGTAGCTGTGCATGCAAACTGCCATCGTTAATCTTGCAGAGACGGCGAGTTTTGAGCGGGGAGTTCTTTGTCGTGAGTGAGCAGGAGTAAGTATTCTGATTAATTATTTTGTATAGTATTTTAAAATGTAACGCCAGTATGCCATATTAAGTTAATTGCCTGCGAGCTTCTCCTCCTGTCTGTACGGTAATGCGACAGAGAGACGAGTGGTGATGACGCAATCGTTAGCCTATTTTTTACAAAAACTGTTTATACAGGGCCATAATGTAACATAGAAGGTAATGGAGCCCTTTATACATTGTCGTGTATCTTTAGAAATAAATAATGGACAAACGGAGTCTTTAAACGCCTCAGATGTAAAGTTATTCGCTGTCAAAGTGACGCCAAAATGAATGGGAGTCAATGGGAATGCTAACGCAAGTGAAGTTCTGCTAAAAGATGGCAGCCCCCACCCGACTTGAACTTCCGGTCGACTTCCTTGCCCCTGGTTATAGCAGGATTGATTCTGATTGGCTGTCAATGTATCATTCATCAGCTGACTCCAACGATATAGTTTCTGTGTCTTTATCGTTATAGTTGTAGTGTGGACTCTGCGTTTCTTTCATATTGAGAAAGATTTTTAACACGGTATCTTTATTGTTATCTTTATAGTTTTCGTGCTTGGTGTGAACAAGCCAAGAACATTAACTATAAGGATAACGATAAAGATATAGTTCTCAAAATCGTGGGAAAATTCTCAGTATCGTCCACACCGCAGCTATAATGATAAAGATGAACTAAAGATTTTTTCAGCTGATGAACGATGCAAACATTGACAGCCAATCAGAATCAATCCTGCTATATATAACGAGCTGGAGCATTTAAAGCGGCAGATAAATATAAAGATCTTCATAGTAATTGTTCTTGGTGTGAACAGGTGTATTTAACTAACTTTGGATCACACAGTAATGAATGCGCATTTATTTTTACACTTTCATCTGCTTAAAAAAAAATGTAGCATCGAAATACTTAGAGCAGCTGTAAATGTGTATCATATTTTTTTTTAATCCAAATTCTCATATAATACAGCTCAAGACAAAATATGCTTTATTTTTTGCCTGTTTATTATCTTTGGTTTTGAGGACTATGAATGGGAAATATGGAAGGATTCATTCTAAAGACAAATGTAGCATAATTCGAGGTCATCCGTGTAGGGTTTTGAAGGTACAAAGTTGATATTTTTTTCACATCATATTGATTATTTTTTATTTTTTACTTGAACTATGTAAGCTTATGATTTGATTTATGTATATCTATACATTGTATATCCATGAATTGTGATTATTTGTGATGAAACTGCTATTTGAGAGGCCCTCTATAGACGGGACACGCCACTCGACGACTAGAGGCTAAATCTAATATGAAAAGCAATGAAATTTCCCCGATTGAAATCATTTAAAGACTAAAAGCTCCGGAGCGGATGTCCGTCTGAGAGGACCTCTATGTGTTTCTGTTTGTTCTCGTTCTTCTAATTGATAATCACAGCTGGGTTTGATTTTGTATTCTGTGGAAGTAGTTGGAGAAAAAACTATTACACTGGATGTTTTTTTTATACATATGAATATAATATACAACGTACATAAATAAAGAGATGTCTGTTACACATCAGAACAATAAACAGAGAGAACCAATAATGTTGTGTTCTTGTGTAGTTATTGACCTGTGAGATGCTAACGAGGAGACCCAATATCAAAGCAGTCCTCTCTTTCTCTTTTAAAATCTAATTATACTATTAAAAGGTGTATCTTTCTATATACTATTAAAACATGTATCTTTCTATATACTATTAAAACATGTATCTATTTCCGGTTCCCCTCAGTTCTATTGTTAACGGTTAAAACCACAAGTTTCTGTTGTTAGATACAAACGTGGTGCAAGTTTTGAACGAGATGATTAATATCATTAATTTGGTACCACTGGGGGTGAAAACTTTTGGATAATTATTATTATTATTATTTTTTTAAATAAGCTTCTATAACTATTAGATAGTTACATTCAATTTGGATTACATAATCTGATTTCAAACATTAAGTACATGTAATTAGATTATATTAGACTTGAAAACAAAAAAAAAATGTAACCAGACTAAAGTTACTTTTTTTACTGAGTACGTTATTACATATCATTCACACAACAGCAATAAATCATTCATAATTTAATGAATCTCCCTATTTTATATCCTTTGTCATCTTTAATAACTATGAATGGAACTAATTTTTCTTTCTCTTTGTATTTTTATATCGATATTCGATTAAGTTTATCTTATTTAAATCAGTGATATAAACAACGGTTTAAAAGTAATGCATTTAAAAAAGTAGTCCGATTATATTACTTAAAATGTGTAGTGATGTAATTGTTTACGTTAGTAACAAAACATTTTCTCATTTTCTTTTTTTTTTTTGTGTGGGGTGGTCGGTAATGGCCTACAATTTATATCTACCAGCACTGTCTACGTATATGAAAAAGTACGTTTGTTCTAAGAACAAACAAACGTTTGGATAATTCAAGTTAAATGTTAACATTTTTTATATTATAAGTTATGTTATCGCTCTGATGACCTCACAACGGACCGACGTAAAGACGTCATCCGCCCTTCAGCCAATCAGCGCTCGAGCTCTGCAGCACTTCCTCGAGGCCGCGTAACCAAGCGGGAACAGCGCGCGCGGGTCGGAAGTCTCATTCCGAGAGGCAAAAAAAAACTAATAAAACAATAAACCAACAACAAATAAACACTGTCAAAACTTTAAGAATATGGACCACTACACAAAATACCGAACTGCGGTTTGATAAAGCAGCGCGAGGACTGATAAATAAGCGCACTTATGGCGGATTGAGGAAGAGTTAGCCGCTGCTGCTAACACACGACACTAGCTCCCTGATTCACGAATAACTTATTTCAGCGGCACTTCAGCCATAAACTGCGCTTTCTGGAGCCTCTCAGACTCAGAAGAGTGTGTGGTGTTAGTCGGGTGTGTGTTAGAGAGTCTCAGGAGGCGGTTTATGTTGTGTTCGGCGCCCGCTGGACTCGAGGCCTTCTCTGCTCTATGAGGAGTCAGTTGTAAACAGCTCAGATAGAACAGTGTGTTTAACGCGTCAAATAGGTGTATCCTCAGGTGTATCGAGCTGAACGGGTGAAGATGTCGGCCCAGGCACAGATGAGAGCCATGCTGGACCAGCTCATGGGCACTGGCAGAGATGGTGAGTGTTTCCTTCAGGCTCATCAAAGCGAAACTAAACCATGCGTTTGACTCAGTGCTTAGTTACTATATGTTTTATATACTGTATATATTGATGTTCTCTTAATCTCGAGCGGTTTAAAAGTCACGGTTTCATGTGAATCATGGCTCTCGTGATTTGGTTGAATCATTTAATAGCACTGCGATTAGTGATTTGATTGATGGGAAGCACGTCAGACTGATGATTACCAATGATTATGTTGAAATAATTTTATAATTACTGCTACTTTCACTTTTCGATTGGTTTATTTCATAATTCTAACGATTCTGTCGGTATAATAAAAAAAATCGTAGCCTATGCTTTGCTTGGAATAATTTCATATCAGTCAATCATTTCGTGGGAATCATGAATTTTATTATTTATATGATATGAGAAGAATCACAAGTCACATGTTTGGTTGACAACTTATGATCACAGTTTCAATTCATTATTCTTATTTTTGTTATTATTACCGTCATTAGTCTAATTATTGTTGCACTTATTTATTTATTCTTTATTTGACAGGGACAATGGATGATAAAATATTACCGCAGAATTAGCTCAGAACTAAATTTCATCTGCTGTTCCTGTTTAGGAGTAAACCAAATTATCAATTAAAATAATGTACAAATTAAACACAATAGAATAGAAGTATAAAACATATTCAAAAATCTTTACCTTGTATAATTAGTGATCTAGAACCTGACTTGCCTTTAAAAATCTTCTCAAATGTAATTTAAACTGCACAAAGGTAGTACAAGGGTAATATCAATCAGTTAACCATTCCAATTATTAACAGCTTTTACAGAAAACCGGATCGTCCAGAATCAGTTTTTCTAATGAGGCTCTTGTCTGTCTTATGCTGTCATTGCACAATGAAACACACATCTTTAAATGTGGAGGTGCAAGATCGTTCACTGTTGTATACATTAAACTACAGTTGTGTAGTATTACAAAGTTTTTAAAAGTAAAGAGATTGTTTTTGAATTATATGACAATGATTGAATGAAATGACAATGAAACTTGTAGTTTGATCATCAGTCTCATAATCCTCATGTTCTATTGAGAATCATGATTTGATTTGTGGCATTGTTGTTTCTTTGATTGGTGTGTCTGGTTGTGTGTTTGACACGAGAAGGATCGTGATTTTTGATGCTCATTATGTGTGGCAGGCGACACGATGAGACAGCGGATCAAGTTCACGGACGAGCGAGTATGTAAGAGTCATCTGCTGGAGTCGTGTCCACATGACATACTGTCAGGAACCGTAAGTGTCCTCCTCTCTGCGGGGTTGACTTCACTCATCTAAAACCGGTCTGATAATTGCAGGACTGTGTTTATGATTGCCCCACAGTGGCATTATGACATCAAATACACTGAAAGCTGGCCTGAGTTTTCTAAACGGTTGTGTTTGTGGTTGTGCAGCGCATGGATCTGGGGGAGTGTGTGAAGATTCATGATCTGGCTTTGAGAGCAGATTATGAGATCGCGTCTAAACAGCAGGAGTATTTCTTTGAGCTGGATGTGAGTATGAACCCTTTGCATTTATTTGACTGTATGTGCTTCTGAATGTCTGATCGTGCCGCGTCTCCTCAGGCCACAGAGCACCTGCAGTCCTTCATCGCAGACTGTGACCGAAGAACCGAACTGGCCAAGAAACGGTTGGTCGAAACGCAGGAGGAGATCAGCGCTGAAGTGGCTGCCAAGGTGAAAGCTGACGACCACCAGATTTCACTTTCACATCATTTTCATGCTGAAGTTTCACACACCTGCTGTGCACAGACCAGTGACTAGTGAGTCATGGTGCACAGCTCTGATATAAACTGACTTTTAATGAAGAAAAAAGGAGAATGGGCTTTTCAATGTGTCCTGTTCCAACTTCCTGTTTCGATAGGAAGAACATGCTAACAGAAAAGAAATCCACTCAGTTTATTTTCTTTTTAAAGAGACCATATCCTACGGAGTCTAGTTTCCACCACAAAAATCCCTCAATTCTACTAGTTTATATCTCACATTTTTTCGCTAACAGCTCACAATTTCCAATGTTTTCTTTCCGAACTTTAAGTTTATAGTTCAAATTTTAACTAAAAGTCTAAAGCTAGAATGTGAACTTAGAACTCTGAGAAAAAAATGTCTCAGTTGTGGAATCTAAGCGTTGAGTTTTGAGAAAATTTAGAATTGTGAAGCGTAAACTCCAAATTATGATATCAAAAATCCAAATTGTGAAATGTAAACCGAATTCTAAGGAAAAAGTCTGAATTGGAAGATGTTAAGTCATAATTCTGAGGGGGAAAAAGTGTTGTCATGAGACGTAACAAGATTGAATTGAGATGGGAATTCAGAATTCATGAGAATTCAAACATGTCTGAAGTGTAAACTTGAGTTCATAGAGGATAAAGTCAGAATTATGAGATGCTAACAGACTTCTAAGAAAAAAGTAAGAGTTGTGAAATGTAAACTCATGATTGTGAGAAGAAAGAAGAGTGGATTCACTAGTGATTTTTTTTCTGTGGCAGAAACGGCTTCCTTTAATATATTGCCATTTGGTAGCTTTTAGTTATTTTGCCCGAAATAAGTGTATTAACATTATTCAAGTCAATGTTTCATGCCCGTCTGACCTGTCCTCCGAATCTGTCTGTTTCTGCAGCTGTGACTCTAATCTGGATGCTCTCTGATTGGCAGGCGGAGCGAGTGCACGAGCTGAACGAGGAGATCGGGAAGCTGCTGGCGCGAGCGGAGCAGCTGGGCGGCGAGGGGAACGTGGATGAGGCCCAGCAGGTGCTGGAGAAGGTGGAGAAAACACGCACCCTGAAGAAAGAGGCAGAGGTCGGTGTGAGTCAAAGGTCATGGTGCAAATATCACTGTGATCCTCGGTTCTAGATCTTAAATCACAAATAACATTTGATTCGGTATTTGTTGTGGTTTTTTTATTTATTTATTGGTTTACGCTCAGAGTATACAGATACATACATCCTCAAATCCAATCTGTGTTAACTGAAGTCAAATGATAGCACATGAGAGGTCAGTGTGTTAAGAGTGGATATAAAGTTAAAGGGCTCATAGTAGGTCCAAAAACATATTCCAGGTCTCTAAGAAGATGTGGCTTCTGTTTAATAAACTGTATGTTAAATATTCCATGTGCAGCGTGTCGTTTAGGATTTTCTCACATAGGCAAAATAATCAATTAGATGTGTTTTTGTATTAGCAGTTAATTCTGTCGTTGTGTTTAGGACATCTACCGCAACTCCATGCCGGCCTCCAGCTTCCAGCAGCAGAAGCTGCGCGTGTGTGAGGTTTGCTCCGCTTACCTCGGCCTCCACGATAACGACCGCCGCCTCGCCGACCACTTCGGAGGGAAACTCCATCTGGGTTTCATTGAAATCCGGGAAAAACTAGAAAAACTGCGGGTACGAGGACGACTCACAGCTCAGTTGAGGCTGGTGTCATGCAGCTTTTCATCGACGATCTCCTCTGTGATTTACAGACGGCTGTGACGGAGAAACAGGAGCGCATGCGCACGAGGAGAAGAGAGGAGCGCGACCGAGAGGAGGAGCGAGCCCGAGAGTGGGAGCTGGAGAGAGAGAGGGAGCGCGAGCGGGAACGAGAGCGAGAGCGCGAGCGGGAACGAGAGAGAGAGCGGGAGCGCGAGAGAGAAAGGGAACGAGAGAGAGAACGCAGGAGGTCCGTCTCTGTGCCATGCTTTCATTTCATTCACCCAGATGTGTGCATCATATTCAGGCCGTGATATTACAGCTGGGAATGTCTCTGCATGTTCATTTTTTGTTTTTAAGTGCTTCCTTTCTTGACCAGGGACAATTTGAAAAAGAGACTATTGTCTCAATATGATTTGCCCTGGTTAAACAAAGGAATAATAATAAATAATTTAAAAAAATTACTTTACTTCAAATCAGTGGAGCTCTAATAGTTAAGGCAATGAAGTTGTCAAACTCTAAAGCAGCTCTGCAGTCTGTGTGTGTGTATGAATGTGTTTTTGCTACTTAGTTTGGTGATGTAGCCGAGTAAATCAGCAATTACACATGGAATAACATTTCACAAAGAAACCCTTGTGAATTTTTTTTAAGAGTTGACATGCAAATTGTTAAACAAAACAGGCTATATAATATATCTGTGGTAACACCGAAATGCCCAAGTGTTTGATCATGATGAAGTTTCTCTTTATCCTGCTGTTCTCAGGTCCAGATCCAGAAGTGCTGAGCGATATCGGTGAGGATCAGCTTCCTGTCGAATAACATCCTCGTCAGTAATCAAAGGGTGTACTGTGCTGAAATGATATCTGTGTGTGCTCCTCAGGGAAGGAGCAAGCTCGTCCTCCCATCGCTCTCGTCGACACCGTGAGGAGGGAGAGAGGGAACGAGACCGAGAGAGGAAGCACAGACACAAAGATCGCCATCGCTCTCGCTCCCACTCACACAGGAGCAAAAGAAAGAGGTACCACAACAACTCCATGGAATTTAGATCTAATAAATTTTATATCTTGAATTCAGATTTAGAAATTTGCAAATATTGAATTAAATACTTCTGTTAATATAACAACATTTCAAGTTAAAGTTAAAATAACGAATGTTTAATAAATCTGTATATTCCCGTTCTTGTCTGTCACACTCACTCAGACACTCATATCCTGACGCTTGTGCTTGTGTCTGCAGGTCTTCACACACCAGAGATCCGGAGCCGAATCTGTCTCAGGAGAGATGGCGGGAGAACGCCGCGGACGAGAGATGGTGGGACAACGGAGGCAGAGACATGGAGAGAGAGAGATCCCCCGTCTCTCCAGACATGAGCCGAATGAAAGAGCGGGAGAGATCCGTGTCGCTGGAGAGAGATCAGCGCTCCAGCTCCGAGGAGAGAGAGTCCGGAGAGATCTAGAGGAAGAAATCCAGATACTTTACACACTGTAGCTTCCGATCCCTGCACTGATCAGACAACAACTGGACCAGCTTTCTGTCCGGTCACACACACATCAGTAGAAGCTCAACAGCTACAGAGAGAGAGAGAGAATGTGTGTGTGTGTGTGTGTGTGTGTGTGAGAGAGAGAGAGAGACCAGCATCTTTATTTGAGATCCAGATGACGCCTCAGACAGCAAGAGTGTCACACTCTGATCTAGTTGAGCCAAACTAGTCAGCAAACCAAAACAAACATTTGACAGAAGTGCTGTAAAGGGAAAGCGTGCATTTAGAAGTTAGTTTTTTATGTTGTGAAATAAGGAGAGGTGGATGAAGGAGAACCTGCGGAGATATAAAAAGTCGTTTTCATCTTTTTAAACTGGCTACTCTGTTTATTTTTTATTATTTTTGTTCCTTTTTACATAATTAAAACTCCTTAAAATGACTTTTGATGGGGATAATTATTTTCTCATGTTTTTTCATTGGATACAAGTATAAACTAAGATCTGGACTGAGCAGTAATCCTGGATTACAATGTGATTGATTTTTTTTTTTTTTCCTCTGCAAAAACCAAACCAGTTTTTTTTTTTTTCTCACACACATCTGCACAGGTTTGTAGCTCGGCTTACATTACATTATTTCTCATGGTACCATGATGTGTGTGAGTTTCTCTGGCCCCTGTTTCTCACAGTTTGATTTTGCTGCGTTGAGGTTGTCATTATGCTAACGCTATGAAATAATAAATCTCTTGCTTTCATTGTTTAAAGTGTGTCAGGCTTTTTGTCTTCATGAAAGCTGGTTTGAATAAATTTCTGCTTCTGCCGAGATAAATGTGAATAATGCTTTGTTTGCATATCTGCATGAAAATACAAGTGTTTACAATGAAACAAAACTCTTAAAGTGTCAGAAGAACACCTACACTTAAAATATTTACCCATAGAATGTTATTTAACTTATTTACTGAAGCCCAAAATGTACTTTAACGTCACTGAATTGAAATAAATACATTAGGTTACACAAACTTGAGGGTAAGATGTGACAGAAAAAGTAGTTTAATTGCAGGAGCCCATATTCACAGTATCTGATATGGTGCTAACTTCAATCAGAGTAAACCAGTTCCGGACTTTATATATAGAGAGATAATCTATAAAATTCCATATTTATCATCAAAAGATCGATTTAATATCATTGGAAACTATAATTATATTATAATTATTCAATAAAAATGTTTTTATATATTATCTTCAATGAAATACATGATGTTTCTTACGTTTTAAGATGCATGTTCCAAGAAGAAGAAAAAGTCAAATATGAAGTTTAATCACGAATGTAAGGCCGTTCGTAACCGCGCGAGGGCAGCAGCGCGCGCTCTACGTCAGGTCGCGCTATGTGACGTCACGCGCGTGAACTTTGAAAATAAGCGCGAGGAGGAACCGTCACACTAATCGCGAGTTTTCGCTGGGTTTTTTCTTCTTTCCGATAAACACACAAAGAAATCAGTAAAACTCGACTTATTTCTGATACCGCTCATCATGGCGCTCCTGACTCCGTTCAGTAAAGTCCCGGAGCTGAACACCGCGACGGTGCTCGTGAGTAACGCGCCTCAGTTCATCTCTCCGATACTGTTGATGAAGCTTGTAGAACAATACAACTCTTTTAATGTTTTATATTTGTCTTAACAGTTGGTGGAAAACGAGGAGGAGCTGCAGTCCAAACTAGCCAACGCCTTAGTGCAATATAAGAAAGATTTCAACGTCAATGTGTGAGTGTCTACAGTTCTTATTATCATGTGTGCGGATATGATGTGATATTATGTATCTCATGTATTAAATGTTCGTGATGTGTTTTAGGCGTCTGGCCAGAAAGCTCCCTCTGCCCGTCGAGAACAAGGAGACTCGTCCTCGCATTGATTTAATCGTGTTTGTGGTGAATCTGCTGTCAGAGCGCAGGTAAACTCATCTCTTTCTCATAACATTGACTGGGAGTGGACAGACCCTCATCTCGCTTACTCTCTCACTCTCTCTCTCAATTCAATTCAAAATTGCTTTATTGGCACGAATGTAAATTATACAATATCGACAAAGCTGTCTGTCCCTCTCCTAATAGTATCTTTATTTGTTCTGTTTCACTAATGGCTCTAAAGTTCTTTAGTAAGTTGGTTATTTTGTTGAAGTAGAGGTCTCTAATGGATTATGTATTTCTGACAATGAAGGAGGAAGTACATCTCTGTCCCAAATGTTCCAGATGTATTTTTAGATAATTTGATTGGTTCTGATGTTTGGGTGAGAAGCAGTGCTGGTCTGAGACTGGGTAGTGTTAGTAGAGTTAGTCAGGTTAGTCAGGTCTCAGAACTAGCTGACTGAGTGGACTCTTTTCAGGGTTCAGTTCTTGGGTTCGTATTGCTTTAAAATGTAGTGATTCTGTGGGACTTGATTTAAGATGCATCCAGAATTTGAGGGATCTTTTATGCATATTGATAATCAATGGGAATCGGCCTAATTCTGCCCTGCATGCGTTATTGGGTGTTGTTCTTTGTAATTTTAGAATCATTTTGCAGAATTCTGTGTTGTAGGGCTTCTGTTGGATGTCTGTCCCATCTAGTGTAGCTCTGACCACTGAGTGGACCCCAAACCTTACTTCCATACAACGCTATGGGCTGAATCACACTATCAAAGATTTTACACCAAATTGGAAGCAGTATTTCAGTATTTTGGAATTTTTTTTCTTGATTTCGTATAGAGCTCTTCGAGCTTTCTTTGAGATATTCACTGCCGAACTGAAACTCCCCGGCGGTGCTGCCGAGACTGAACTGGTGTCTGTGTTCCTGACATCTGAAAGACCATAATGCAGATCATCTGCGTACAGCAAAAGCTTGATGTTCTTGTCTTGTAGAGAAGGTCCAGGGGCTGTAGACTGTTCCAACTGCACCGCTAATTCATTGATGTAAATGTTGAACAGCATTGTACTCAGGCTACAGCCCTGCTGCACTCCTCTTTTCTGGTGAAGACTTCTGTATGTTTGTTGCCAATTCAGATTGCACATTTGTTGTTAAAATACATTGATTTTATAATGTCAAAAACTTTACCCCCCCCCCCCCCCCCCCCCACCACCAAATCTCTCTCTCTCTCTCAGTCTGCAGTCAGTGGAAAGCTCTCTCGCCCATCTGCACTCTGACTGCTTCCTGGGGAAAGTGTGTTTCTTGGTGACTGATGGTGAGTTGAGAACAGTTGTAAATGTGCGCACACTCATTTTTGTCCCTTACAGTTTTCCACAAAAAAAAACAATGCAAAGTATTTGTGAAAATGCATTTCTAGTCACATACACTCAGTGCTGGGTAGGTTACTTTAGGAAATGTAATAGGATACTCTATTTAAAATGTATTAAGTCGTATAACTATTTCAGATACTTTAATATAAAGTAAATGATTACATTTGATAACTTTTCTAAATTTCTAACGAATGTTTTTAACTATTATTCATTTTCAGACATTTAAAGCAGGCAGGTTTAACCTTACAGTACTGAACACTACTGTCAGACTTTCAAAAGCCTTCATCACTTGAATTGAGATTATTATAATTCAATTTTAAAGCACAGCTTAAAATCATAACAGGAAGCACTGGTATCTAACAGTGCCTTGGAAAAACAGTTAATCTTAAAACATAAGCATACATAAACCCAGATAGAAAGTGTAGTTACTCCTCAACACTGCACTCCAAAAAAGATGAAATGGGTTGCTTTTTATATTTTTAATTTGTGTAGTTCATGACCTCACACAGTTCAGGGTCCCATTTGGGTAACAATGTAGCTAAATGGTTCATATGTTATTTGGGTTGAGCTGAAGATGGATGAGCAACACTTTCTGAAGGTCAAGCACTTCTTTTTCTGATCATGTACTTAAATACATAGTTCACTTTAAAAGTCTGGGCTCAGTAAGATTTAATGTTTACAAAATAAGTATTTTCTGTTCACCAGAGCTGCATTTATTTTATTAAAAATACAGTAAAAACTGTGAAATTATTACTATTTAAAGTCACTCATTTCTATGTTAACATATAGTTGAGATATAATTTATTCCTGTAATCAAATCTTGATTTTCAGCATCAAATAATAATAAAAGCGTTATATTTTAAACCTAAACTTTAATTCTAAACAAATCTTCCTGACCCCAGACGTTTACCCTGGTTTCTGAACGCTCAGTCTGTCAATGATTGTCCGAAGTGTGTGTGAGGTCAGTGTGTTTTACGTGTGTGTCTGCAGCTCGCTGTGGCTCTCACACTCAGGAGCGTTTGGTCAGCGTAAGAAAACTGGCTGCATCACATCAGTGTCCTGTCCTCTGCGCCGAGCACAGGGTAAACACACACCGAGAGACACATGCACACACACCACACACACACTACCGGTCACCTCAAGCAGACATGTGTTTCTCTCTCTCTCTCTGTCTCAGACGGTAGATGGCGTGAACGCAGCAGCTGTGCGGCTCCTCAACATCTTGAAGGTGTCGGCGGGAATGTCTCCCATAGCAACCACCGCCCTCTATCTGTCCTCTCTGACCCGCTGCTCGGTGACCTCTGACCTCGAAGAGGACTGACCTCCAGTATGATCAATGAATAACCAGATTGAGACTCGATTCATTAGTTTGAACTTCCACACAGGAAGCCCAAGCTGCAGAGAATCACTGTGGACTGCAGATTAGTTCAGGTGGGTGCCACTGTCTGTGAGACTGACCTTGCCCTGGGCCTGTTCACATCCAGCTCTTGTAATGGATAAACACATCAGAACCAGCAGAGAGAGCCCTTGTGTAGCGAAGGAATCGCTCCTAACATACTCCCCGAGTAATTATCCTGTTACCATATTTATAAATAACAGAAGCATATTTTTCCAGATTACTGTACTGCTTTTAGGCAATTTAAGTTGGGTTTTCATTTCATATATTTACTACAATACTAGTAAAAAGTTTGGATGTACTTTGTGAGCTCACTATTATTATTATTATTCCCATGTTTTCCCAGTTTTAAATGCTTAACTACTGTTATAAAATAATAAAAGAATGAGTAAATAAGTCCTGGTACTGAACCTATAAATCTTTACTGTTCTTGCCCTAAAATATCTTAAAACCCAATAATTATGGGAGTAAAAACATTTTTATTATTATATGTGTCTTGGAGCATTTGATGGCTCAAAACAAAAATGTATTATTGAGATTAAATGTCTACTCGAGTGTTCTTTTAGATAATATTTTAGTTTCTATTAATAGTTTGAATTCGTTTTTTCTGTTTTGTTCTTCATTTTAGATTTTAGTTGTTTTGTTGTTTAAATCATTTTATTAGTTTTAGTTTTGTAATGTGTACATTAGTTTTTATTCAGTTTTATTTCAGTTTTAGTTATTTTATCATGTTATAAGGGTAAATATTTCATTGACAATATAAGTTTGTCAGTAATTCTATAGTTGCTGTTTGTTTCTGGGTTTAGTTTTCGTTCCCTTCTGTGTTTGGTGCACTACAGTAACCTCATCCCAGAATCCTCTCATTCTCCCTCGAATCTTTTGGGGTTTCTATGACAACCTCACCTGTTGCAAACCAATCCTATCGGTAACCCGAGTCCTGAATAACGGACGTTCTTTGCGGAGAAATGGCAAAAAGGCTTTCTGGCATCTTACCTGCGCTCTCTCTCTCTCTCTCTCTCTCTCTCTCTCTCTCTCTCTCTCTCTCTCTCTCTCTCTCGCTCGCCCAACCTTTCCGTTGGCTCCCTCGTGACTGACCTCATTCAACAATCTCTCCACTGACCACTTCACACCCGGGGTCACGGTCCAGATATCCTCTCACCCCACAGACACACAGAGTGCCTCCACTGTCACGAATAGGCCATCGAGGTCTAATTTTAGAGTATCTTTTTATTGTTCTTGTAATGAACACATCTGATGGCGCTCATGAGTTGGGCTTGAACCTACACGCTCTGGGATTGATGTTCTGTTTTTGGCCTTAACTATAAAAGTCATTAAAGTAGCTAATTATAGGCCTGTTATTCCCATGAGGTCTCAGACTCGGGTCATTCTCAGTGGCTCTGTGTGATTCGTTCCATGATCTGCTCTGCTGGCGTCCATTAGAGTCCTTCACAAACACATCTACAGTGCAGCCGTCCCTCCAGAGCCCTGCCTTTGTCCCACTCCACATTCGGTTACTGAATAATGCAGTGTGTGTGTGTGTGTGTGTGTGTGTGTGTGCTGGGAGACTGGCAGAGCTGGATGGCAGTAGATGCGTTTCTACCTGCACGTACCACTTTCACACACATTCCTGCCCTCATTTATGTCCAGGTGAAGTGTGGTTTGTTAAGTGAAGCATCACTACTGGCACTGCACACAGTTACTGATCAGAATCAACGCTTTCCAGTTAAGTGTGATCTTAAATCACATGTCTTGGTTCAAGAAAGTTCATTTTTGGGTAAAGCTGCTCTAATACAATGTACATTGTCAAAAGCATTGCACAAGTTTCTGTGTCCAAAATGTCAAGAGTCCAGGTACACCGACTCTAGAAACTGACCTGCAAGACCACACTCTAGAAACATCCAGAAAATGCATAGCAATGTGTTAAAAAAAACATGCCACAAATTCTAGCATTTACATGCAGCATGTTAAACACATGCACATCAAAATCCCCAGTGTTAATTTAACACTGAGTGTGGACTCATATAAACACTGAAGCAGAGTTGAAGTTAATGAGATAATTAGGAAGTTAATTGAGTTATGATCGACCATTATTAAAAACACCTGATGTTAACAAGCAGAGTCACCAAACAAGAAAATCACAATTTGTGTGTCACCATTATAGTGTTCAGTGTTTGCTTTAGTTGGGATCTTGATCCTGCAGTTATTAACTTTAGATTTTATGTGGCTGTGGTAACGGTGTTATACAGACAGACCAGAGCTAAGCCAATCATGTGCTATTGATTGTGTTTTGGACTATTGTCATGAAGTGACCTGAAAGTCTGAGTTTGGGTTTCTGTATTGTGTATATAAATTAGGTGAAAGAAAAAGAGATCCAGCATTTTTTGCCATGAGACAAAATGTTTTTAAAAGTAAGTTCTACATAAAGAAAGAGTCCTTTTGTTTAGACACACAGACATCAAGAATCAGCGTGAGCATTCACAACAACGGTGACCATCAAAAAAGCATGTTGTAGCCAATAAAAACTCATCCATGGCTCCCATCATGCATTGCGGCATGAATAAATGATGAGCTGAACTGTCTTTTTAACTTTTTATTCTAACTATATTTTACTTTTGCTGTTTTTATGTTCATTTTTTGTATCTAGTTTTGTGATGTTCAGAGTTGGTCTGTTTATCTGAATATGCTGTTTGTCACCGTTGTTGAGATTCATACGCTGATTATTGTTATCTGTGTGTGCCTAAAACTAAAGACTCTTTAATAAAATAAAATAAAATTCTGAATCACTTGAAAGAGATGCCTACAAAATTGATAGAAAAGTCTATAAATAATGGATAATCAATATAAATACAAAACAATAATGGAAATTTTGCTTAGAGAAAAGACTGCAAATGAGTTCAGTGATTATGGTCAAGCACAATTACATTAAAACAATCATCACCACCTGATGAATTTTGCTTTTGGCTTGCCAAACAAATTTTAAAATTAAGAAGTTACAAGCCAAAATTCCAACTAAAGCAAACACTGACCACTATAATGGTGACACACAAATTGTGATTTTCTCGTTTGGTGATTCTGCTTGTTAACATCAGGTGTCTTTAATAATGGTCAATCATAACTCAGTTAACTTCTTAATTATCTCATTAACTTCAACTCTGCTTCAGTGTTTTACTTTTAACACTGCTTCAGTGTTTATATGAGTCCACACTCAGAGTGTTAAATTAACACTGGGGATTTTGCTGTGTGACTACCGCATAGCAACACATCGCAACAAGAAAACTCTAGCAAGCATGTAGAAACATGGCAAAAACCACATAAAACTCCTGGCAACTACATAGAAACACCCTTGCAACAATGTAAGAAACTCTTAAAATGCCTGGCGACTGCACAGGAATGCTGTAAAAACCATAAACCTCTAGAAAGCATGTAGAAACATGTTAAAAACAAATCAGAAAACCTAGCATCATCTTATCGATCATATAGCATTGAAAAGCATAACCTTTGAAAAAAAGAAACCGACTAACTGCACAACAATATGCTAAAACCCTTTTAGAGCACTTGACACTGCTTAGCAAACCCCTGGCTCCCTCCCAGCAGCGCTCCAGTGCTGTAACGGGGAGATTTGCATGATTAGCAATGCATACTTATTATTCATTTCTGTGTTTTGAGAGTACGTGATCATCGTCACGTTTTGACTGATTATCATCAAATGCCTGCATGATAGTGACAAGCATCATTGTGTGTGTGTTTCTGACGGACTCTGGAGAGCTCCAGATATCTCAGCTTTCCTGCCCTGCCTCTTCCTCTCACAGAAGATAATGCAGGATGACTCTGAGCTTCCTTACAAACAAACACACACTCATTCAGTCAGGAGATGTTTAGAAAGTGCTCAGAAACCAGATGCTCCCTTTCAGCAGAACAATGCTGGTATTGAGAGGAGAAGCGATCAAACCAGCGCTTGATTCGAGAGCTCAGAGGAAAGCCTCGGAGCACAGAAGTCCCTCTTCTATTGCTCCAGAGACTGTGATTATTGACTTTGAAGCTTCTCTTACAATTTCTTTCGATAGAAAAACTCAACCACAAGATCCTCATCATCCCTCTCCTACAATTTAAAATGCTGCCATAGATTTTAATAATAAAAGCCCAAATGATACAGGAAGAAAATATAGTAGGAATATGTATATAAAATATTATTCGCTAGTACTTTTTTAAATGTATTCATTTTTTCGTTTGTTTAATAACTGATTTTAATTTTTAAAACTAATATTATTTTTAATCTTTTATTAGAAACAAATTTTATTTATTTGTTTTAATCTCATTTTTTATTTATCTTAATCTGCTTCTATTTCTATTTAATCATTTGAATCCATTTTTAGTTTAATGTACCGTGTATTTATATATTAAGAAACTTTTTCTTTTTATATATATAATTTTTATTTCTTTTTTCAACAAATGTGTTATTTTTTTAACAAATATTTCCACAGACCCCAATCAATCCAATTATTTATTTAGAAAAAAGTAAACACTTTGAAAGATATTTCCACAGACCCAGTCACTGCAATAGTTTGTTTATTTGAAACAAATGTTTCCACAGACTCCCATTGCTCCAAATAATGAAAGTAAAAAAAAAATCTAGTCTCCAGTCACTCTTCTTTCGATCTGGTTGCTTTCTAGGAGAACCAGGGATATTGGAGCTCAGGCTGATATGCTTTATATGTCAGCTATCTCATGTGCGTGATATCATGTGCAGCTTTCGGATATGAGGTCAGGTCTCCAAACACTCGACTACGTGACAAATAAAGGAAGACAGAGACCGACTGAGAAAGAGAGAGAGAGTTACTGTTGTCTGGTGGGACAAAGAGACACCCCCCCGGGACAACTTAACACATGCTCATGACATCTCTTAACACAACTGTAAAGTTAAAGCGAATGGCGGTTGCGGAGCAGGAAACCTCTGTGGCTCCAGTCACGTCCACAGACGTCCTGGAATGAGATTTGTGAGGGATGGAAAAGCGCGAGAGCGTTTGACCTCGAGCATGTGCGTCTGTGCACGGCTGCAGATCAGCCCGCAGTTTTTCTGAGGACAAAGATTTCAGAGAAACACCGGCCAGCGGAAGAACGTAAACAAGAGGTCGAGGTTTAGCAAAGAGTAAGGGTCACAATGTCATAAATAAAGCTCATTCCAGCCCCAGATCAGACCAGATGACTTTAGCATGTGATTACACAGCAGCTTAGAATAAAGCACTTGCCAAACAGACCGTAAACACATGCAGCCGTGATCCTTCAGGTCCTTATGAGCTGAAAACAGCCCACCGCAGCCATAAGTCAGCTAATAACTCCTGTGTTTGTGTGTGTGTGTATATATTTACAGAGCGGCGCAGTTATTGATAACATGTAATCTTTATGCACTTGTGATTAGATTAAAAGTACTTGTAATCAGACTACAGTAACTTTTATATTGACTACATGATCACCTGTTATTCACACACAAGCAATGCATTTTTAATAATAATTTAGATTTTTCCTAATTCCTCTTTCTTCAGGTGCTGAATCAGTTCAGGTTTAAGAAGTGTTTTAAGTCTGTTGTCTCTCGGTCGGTTGTTCACCCTTTGTCTTTCAAACACATTAAATTCACAAACTTTTTTATCATCTGATCTGCTTTTACCTAATATATTTTTACCCCTGAGATAGTTTAAGATAAATAATTTAATAAACATCACAGTTCACAGTCCTCTGATGTTGGTTATAGCCACATGACATGAAGCTAAACAAATGCAATATCACGTTTAACGTTTTTATGATTTCATTCATTATTATATTCTCATTAAATTCATAAACCCTCTGCAGTTTCTTCACAAACCTAATTCAGGAAAACCTTGATGTAATGTTTAATGCACTTCATGTTGTTAATAACAATGAATAAAATATACTTTTGTCTTTGTATTTTTATATCAATATGATACAAAATTTTCATATTTAAATCAATCTGATAAACAAGTTAGGACAAACGTCATCTAAAAGTAGTCTGATTACATTACTTAAAATCTGTATTATAATGGATTAAGTCACTAATTACAATTGTTGTCATGTAATTTTGAATCAATATCAGATTAGTAAATAATCTACCCGTGTGTGTGTGTGTGTATGTATATATATATATATATATATATATATATATATATATATATATATATATATATATAGTTTAGTTTATTGTATTATTTTTATATATAGTTTAGTTTATTGTATTATTTTTGTGTCTGTTTATAATAATTTTACAAATAGTGAGTGGCAATGGTGAAGTTTTCACTGCAGGAGTGACAAATAGACACAACACAGTTTTTCAGCAATTAAAAGCGATGTTTATTAATAAGTGTTGCTAATCAAAAGCAAAGCAAATGATTTGTAATGCAGGTTAATAATTGTAAGAGACAGCAACTGTAGAGAAACAAATATCTAAGGCATTTTTCAAGATGATAGAGGAGTCATTAGAATTAAACAATTTCAATCATCATTTTTTTTCTCCCAAATTGAACTCATTTTATTCATGTGCAATCACTCGAGTGCAGTTCAGATGAAGTTTAGTCCAAATCTGAGGCTCCTCCTGAGACCCTAACAGTCACCGCCATGACGTCATCAGATCAGCTGACACTCGACACCTGACGTGATTGGCTCTGCTCGTTCTAAGGCACGTTTACATTAATCAGGTCAGGCGCCATCTTGGATCTAACGCAGAGGAAACGAGGCTTTCATCAACTTTCTTTTTTGAGTTTTTGTCTAGACAAAGTTGTACTGAGTGTGGTCAGCTGAACAATCAGTGTGTCGTCCAGTGACCGCGCTGTAATTAACGTCACTTCAGCTCCAGCCTCGAATTCATTCCTGTAGAAATGAAACATAGCGCTGTCCTGACTAACACCTATACAGACAGTTGTACGTTTATTTGGATTTTAGACATGATTTGTTCTCTGCAGATAGTTTCTAATCATATTAGCTGCACAGTAATTTCTGCTGACTAATGCATGAACAAGACAAGCGTTTTTTTTCTGTGATGCCGCTGCGTTCGTGACGCTCAGCGTGTCGTTTAACCGGCGAATCCGAACTCCTTGTAGTAAGTATCGATGTCTCCGATCACGGCCTCCATGACTCTCCTGAGCGCGCTCTGTCCAAGCCGCGTCCAGCCCCGCCTTCTCCGCCATCACCTTCACCAGCACCTCCGTGATCAGCTGCACACACACATTACCATGTAGTGAACATTTTATAAGGTTATTTTATCATTAATAATTCGAATCTGATAGCCCCTCCCCTTTTTGCGACAGGTGGGATTGAGTTAATTTCTCATTCATTCCTATGGGATCCTGTGAACGGCGATTGAGTGTTGTACAAACAACTCTGACTGAAATTCAATAACCTCAAGGCTCTAATGTGATATTGTGTATATATAGTGATTATTTAAGACACACGTCATCCGAGTTACCATTACACTTTCTCCTGAAGCCTGATAGAGAACCTCTCATCTCCTGAAAGCAAGACAATCTGATTTAGTGTCCAACATCCCACTTATTTTTATTGTTATTTTTACTTTTTTGGGGTGGGAGGTTATTGAAGTGTATCACTTAGTGCACTTTGTTCTTTTGGAATTTGTCAGTGTGAACACTACTCACACTGTAAACTACAAAGCGTCACAGAACAGCGCATAAGTCTGCGTTTTTGGGACGCACTAACAGACAGGACTGGCTGTTTTCTGAGAACAGGCTTCGTGGAGTCTGTCTGCGTGCGAATGGAAGGAAGAGACAGATTTCAACACTCCGTCTCAAAACTAATGAGTTTCCTCTAGTGGCAACAACTTAGACAGCATGGATTTCATCCAAAACTGATGCATGCAGCGTATTTTTAGAATCCTGTTGTTAGCGTGGTTACGTGCTGTCAACAGTGGAAACGACTGCTTTAATTCCTATACTCTTTTTTTTATATATAGAAATAATACACAACATTTCCCTATAATGAAATATAACTATTTTCAGTGAAATTTAACTTAAGCATATATATATATATATATATATATATATATATATATATAATTATATATATATACGCGTGTGTGTGTGTGTAATATAACATTTTCTTTTTTTACTTATATTCCATTTTATGATTTTAATTTTTTTTATTATTATTTATTATCAGTATTATTATTATTATTACAGTATGTATACAGTATTACATCTATTTTATTACAGTAAGAATGTTTTACTTTTGTGAAGTTTTAAATGGTCTTTTTTGCAACTGCACTTAAATTAAAATTAAACAAAATATATAATCTAAAATATTCTGCTATTTCATTTCTTATATATATGCATGCATATATACACACATGTGCGCATGTATGTGGTCTTTTACTAGTTTTAAATTTTCTAGCACCGTTCTAATATTTTATTTAATTATAAATTGTGTGTATATATAATGTGCAACCATTAAAATCAGTCACTTATGAGGTGCTCTCTGTGTAGTCAGTGAGTCCGTTCACTAGGTTTTGAAAGTCAGGCGTGAAGGTCAGACTGGACTGAAAGTGTGCGGTGTTACCCTGAAGTTGTTGAGGGCGATCTTGTGCTTGTTGGCGTGAGTGGTGGCCAGCGGTTTGAGGATGGCAGCGTGATCTCCTCTGGCCTTCAGCAGCTCACCCAGCTTCTTCAGCACGGTCGCTCCGTGGGCGTTTCACCGCAGCGTTCCCCGCCAGATCAGACTGAGCGATGCCCACGAACTTCGGGAACAGCTTCTGAGTCTCGGGATGCTGCTTAAACAGACTGAGAGACAGAATCATCAGGCAGCTCTCAGCAGACCACAGAGATGTTAATCAGGACGGTGTCGTGACTGACCGGGTCAGAACTTCTCCTCGGTGCCCTCGAAGTCGGCCCTCGACCCACCCCCAGCATTTCAGAACCAGTTCGTGATCAGCCATTGCTGCGGGAGAAAACACACCTGTCACTAATAACCAGCCAGTACTCTCCTGCCAACATTTCAGCTGTTGGGAATCACATTTGCATTCTTAAACAAGGCGTTTATGTGCGACGTGTTTCAGTCTGTGCCTATCACATGGCCTCCGCTTCACTCATGACCCCGTATCAAGCCACTTTCAGCTGTAAGCTACTTTAAAAACTATGACCTCCTGAGCTTATGTCGGTCAGGAGAGTCGATGGGCTTACAGTGTTTACTGTGCTCTCGTTTGCACACATTAAACGAGCGCTGGAGTGTGAGTATATATGTTTTCAGATGGATGACTGACCTCGACATTGACCTCTAAAGAACTTATAAATGAGCTACCTTTAGTACCATTTGTCCCAATAACTAGATCCAATAGGATAGATGTTTTTAGTGTTTTGTTTGCACTTCGCTTGGGCTTGATTAGGTTGATTAATTCAATAATGTAGCATCTATTGGTGTTATTAACATTAGTAATAAACGGCTGCAGTAAAGTGCAGGGGTGTATTTGGAGGCGACTGGAGTCAGTTCAGTTTTGAGGCTCCAGTGATCTGGAACGTGAGTGACCTTCAGGACGCTCTGTCGATCTCGTCTAGTCCTGCGCCACACACCGCACCGCTCTTCTACAGACCAACAGATCTGCAGTTTACTCAAGTTTATTTTACCTTCAACTGGGGGTTTTTCCATGACCTTTTCTATTCGTTTTTCTAAATATATTTTTTAAACTTTTTTCAATTCAATTTGGACTTGTTTTTTTCCTCTGTAAAACAAAACTGACATTGAAATATGTTTATGTTTTAGTTTTTTTTCCTCTGTAAAAAACATTTTTTTATTTTTATATTAATTAGAAGTCTTGTTTTACTATTTTACAGTCTGCTTAATAAATAAAGATTTCACTTTTAAGTTTCATTCTAACTTCTTAAATATACTAGTTTATTCTTCCCAAACAGTATTCTGCTTTTTAATGTTTTTTTTTTCTTTGTTGTGCATGTTTTTTCCTTTACTTTTTCCCTTCGTTTAAAAAAACGAATTACTTTTGAAGTTTAACTGCAGCTTTCAAATTCTAACATTAATATTTGAATAAACTACCATTTAACTTTTATGGTTGATTTTAAATATATAAATGTAGTAGTTTTCCCTTCTTGTATAATTCTGCTGCAAAAGAATAAACGTAGTGTTATGTTATTTAAAATGATCAAACATTCGGGTACAATCCTAAATAAAATTAAAAAAAACATTTTAAGTATTAAAATAACCCCAGGGAATGACAGATGCGGTCTGCTGGGGAATAATTAGCATCTTAACTTTCGCACAAAGCTTAGAAAGTCCAGTCAAACTCCTTACCGATATCAGCGTCCTCTTCTGAAGAGCGTGTGACTTGATGAAGGTTTTGGAAAACTGCCCCAAATGAGCTTCAGATTCCCCACTTTCACCTTTTATACAGCGTCCTTGTGATGTCACCTGTCAATCACACTGTCCCTCTCCTTGTCTTGAAATGCTAACCCCACCCCTCTGTTTGCCCCCACCAGCACACACACACACACACACACACACGTAGAACAGATCTGCAAATGAAGCCATTTGAGATGCTCACTGTATTATTCCACAGCATTTGCATTGCCGCACAACCCACAGATGCCTATCTGCACACCTATATTCACTTTAAAAGTCATTTTGAGATGTGCCAGATGGTTTGCTTCCACAGCATTATCTCTCCCACTGTGTCATGCTCTTCTGCGAGTTCATGTAGTGGAAAAAAACAGATGAGCCGTCTCTCGAGTTTGATTTGGGGTGAATGGATGAGCGTTCAAGGCTTTGGCACCGGAAAACAAAACAATGACCGACGCGTGTGCAAACAAACACAGGAAAACTCCTTCAAAATGAGCAATAAAAGCTGTGCAGCCCTGTCTTTGGCCATATCTGTCCCAGCACTCATTGTCTCTCTGCTGCAGTCACCAGACAGGTGTATTAATAGCATTTGTAGGGCCGTGGAACATGTGTGAGCGTGTATTTGGAT